>NW_019385648.1:0-73998 GCF_000671375.1 Centruroides sculpturatus | reverse complement strand
GAACTTATTTTTTGAATCCTTTTTCTGTTTGGTGTAGGAACGATTTAATCATTTGATTAAGTCTATTCTATACCACGATTTATAATGTAAATTATTATTTGAATAGAAGACATCTTGTTTAAAGGAAAGAAAAAAAATCTCCATTTTTCAAAATCAATTATTCCAAAGCGGAAATGAAGAATTTTAAATTTTGTAAGCAATTTACATGATTTCTTTGGTAAAATTCCTTTTCTTCTTTAATCACAGACGTTTTCTTCAAAGTTATTCGATGATGCCGAAAACACTCAACAGAAATTATAATTTTCTAAGCTATTCATAAAATAGAATAAATTTTTATTTTCTCAAGAATTTTCTCTATTCTAAAATGAAAAAAAAAAAAAATAGTTTACTTATAAGTTACGTTCCATTTATAATGAATTTAAATTTAAAATTAGACAAAAATAAATTGGAAGTTATTAAAAATAATTTTGTTTAGGAAAATTCGTTCGAGTAAACATAACAGAGCATAACGAAGAATATAAAAATAATTGAAACTAGGACAATTTCTTATTTTTTCATTTCTTTCATTTTTATTGTATTTATTAAAGAGTAATAAAAATATTTTAAAACAAATTATGTCTGATTATCATCTAAAACTGCCGAATCATCAAAAAATTCCTGGATACCACGAGATTCTGAAGGAGAAAACATTACTAGAATTACTGGGAGAATTTTCTTTCGTATTTAATAAACCTTTTTCGATATTAAAGATGTTATTGAAATAAAATTCAGCAGAAAACATAATTCCTCTAATATTAATCTCTTATTTCAAAATTGAATTTTATTTGCTTTGCTGAAAAAGGTGATTCGAGTTTTCGAGTGCTTTTAAAGAAGTGTTATTAAAATGGTATTTTTATTTGAGGAAAGGCTAGAAAATATATATTTTTTTTCTTTTCATTATTAATCACGTAACTTATTGATACTGTTATACAACATATTGATTTTTCGTTCTGTATAGAAATTATAAAATACAGTTTTAAAAATCAGCTTACATGTATTTAGATATTTAAATGTAATGCATGTAAGTATAGAAATTTATAAAAAAAAAATTTTATTTTTGAGTGTAAACAAAAGTTCTATAAATTATTTAATATTCATTATTAAAATTAGGATATTTTACGGAAAAACAACACTGTTTTGAAAATTTTTGCAAACTGTACAAGTAATATCAGAAAATAGCATTTAAATTAATATTTACATTAAAATATATTTATTTAATTTAAACGACTTTTATAAGTAAGGTATTTTGTAAAAATTCTTTAATTGTATTAAGGATCTTCGAATATCACAAAGAGTTATTGATCTTCTATATCTTGAATCTAAATAAATGCCTTTATTAGTTTTTACTCTCTTCCCTGTAATTAATAAGAGGGCCTTTTTCAGGCCTATCGTTGGTTCACCTAGGTTCAAAATGACGAGAGACAGGCACGATTTATACAGAATAGACTATACTTCCAAAAATTTCTAAGATTTTTTTCGATCCACTCGGAACCGATCCTGGATTCCTCAAAGCATTAGGCTGACGGCTTAACCCCTCGGCCATCCGGCCTATTATCTTTCTTGATCTATTGTTATTACAGTAGTATATGGAGTGGAAAAATGTTTGTGTGGTCAGAATTCGTATAGCGAATAAATATAAACAATAGAATTTTTTTAAATAGAAATTTTTTTGTAATTAAGATCTGTTTTCCTCATTAAAAATACATCTTTGCAGATTAATTACAATTCTCTCAATTATATTGCTTACATCATTATCTTTTATTTTTGTACGCATTTTTTCCTGTTCTTTGTTTTAGTTAAATGAATTTTAATGATACTTTTTTTAAAAAATCATAGATATAATCTGTATTTTGAAAAATTTTGAAGAATGATTAGAATTAAGCTTTACTTTATTTGTTAAAATATTTATTCTTGTACTCTTGTTAGTTGATAGGTTACAGTAGTATTTTTTTTAAAAATAATGAGAATTATTAATAAATTCTAATTTGTAGTATGCTCAATCTAATTAAATGTTTATTATAATCGAAAAAACTAAATGTTAATTTAACAAAAACAGTAGAGATAATAATATTAATTTTTATGGATAAGATACGTGAATTCAGAGCTATGTTTTTGCTAATTATATAATAAAATTTTCAGTCGTGTTCATTCTTATAATTTATAGTTTTTAACTGTTTAATATGAGATTAATTTATAATATAAACTAAAAGTTAAATAGTGGGAATAATTATTCTGCAATCAATTTGTCTATTAGCTGAACAAATTACTTAGAAATAAAGACTTTAATTATGACATTCGTATTAGAAAATTGAGATCGATTATGGCAATTGACGTATTCTAACTTATATTTCAAATTGATATTTTCGAAATTGTATGTAGAATTTTACAAAAATTATTGTGATTGGATAGTTATTTTCTGTTTAAAAACATTCCCAGTTCTGTTTTAATCTGAAGACCATATTCTATTTTAGAAGACCCTTTAAGGCCGCGTGTTATATTTCAAATAAGTATATATCTTTAGCATGCCCGTGATTGTAATAGACTGTATAATAAAGCATAAAAATCAGCATTTAAATTAATATTTACATTAAAATATATTTATTTAATTTAAACGACTTTTATAAGTAAGGTATTTTGTAAAAATTCTTTAATTGTATTAAGGATCTTCGAATATCACCAAGAGTTATTGATCTTCTATATCTTGAATCTAAATAAATGCCTTTATTAGTTTTTACTCTCTTCCCTGTAATTAATAAGAGGGCCTTTTTCAGGCCTATCGTTGGTTCACCTAGGTTCAAAATGACGAGAGACAGGCACGATTTATACAGAATAGACTATACTTCCAAAAATTTTTAAGATTTTTTTCGATCCACTCGGAACCGATCCTGGATTCCTCAAAGCATTAGGCTGACGGCTTAACCCCTCGGCCATCCGGCCTATTATCTTTCTTGATCTATTGTTATTACAGTAGTATATGGAGTGGAAAAATGTTTGTGTGGTCAGAATTCGTATAGCGAATAAATATAAACAATAGACGTTTTTAATTAGAAATTT
Source organism: Centruroides sculpturatus (assembly GCF_000671375.1). NCBI lineage: Eukaryota > Metazoa > Arthropoda > Arachnida > Scorpiones > Buthidae > Centruroides > Centruroides sculpturatus. The sequence continues at coordinate 70,905 of NW_019385648.1, read as the reverse complement.
TTTGTAATTAAGATCTGTTTTCCTCATTAAAAATACATCTTTGCAGATTAATTACAATTCTCTCAATTATATTGCTTACATCATTATCTTTTATTTTTGTACGCATTTTTTCCTGTTCTTTGTTTTAGTTAAATGAATTTTAATGATACTTTTTTTAAAAAATCATAGATATAATCTGTATTTTGAAAAATTTTGAAGAATGATTAGAATTAAGCTTTACTTTATTTGTTAAAATATTTATTCTTGTACTCTTGTTAGTTGATAGGTTACAGTAGTATTTTTTTTAAAAATAATGAGAATTATTAATAAATTCTAATTTGTAGTATGCTCAATCTAATTAAATGTTTATTATAATCGAAAAAACTAAATGTTAATTTAACAAAAACAGTAGAGATAATAATATTAATTTTTATGGATAAGATACGTGAATTCAGAGCTATGTTTTTGCTAATTATATAATAAAATTTTCAGTCGTGTTCATTCTTATAATTTATAGTTTTTAACTGTTTAATATGAGATTAATTTATAATATAAACTAAAAGTTAAATAGTGGGAATAATTATTCTGCAATCAATTTGTCTATTAGCTGAACAAATTACTTAGAAATAAAGACTTTAATTATGACATTCGTATTAGAAAATTGAGATCGATTATGGCAATTGACGTATTCTAACTTATATTTCAAATTGATATTTTCGAAATTGTATGTAGAATTTTACAAAAATTATTGTGATTGGATAGTTATTTTCTGTTTAAAAACATTCCCAGTTCTGTTTTAATCTGAAGACCATATTCTATTTTAGAAGACCCTTTAAGGCCGCGTGTTATATTTCAAATAAGTATATATCTTTAGCATGCCCGTGATTGTAATAGACTGTATAATAAAGCATAACAATCATATTGTAAAAAGATTATATTTCTTATTTGTTAACTATTTTTAAATTAATTTATTTATATGAAATGTGGAGAACAGGTATCAAAAAATTTATTTCTATATTATACAGAAATCTGAAGTTTTATCTTTATTATTATTATTTTTTCAGGAACAACTTATAAGCATTTGGTATTACTTTTGTTATTAGTATCAAGAGAGTCGACTAACATTAAGGTAATCGTATTTTGCGAATTATTGTACTAACTGGATACGTGAGGATCCGGAATCGATTCTGTTAATCCTCACTATGTAACATCTGCGATTCCTATTATTACGATATTGTTAATCTATAGCGATGATCTGAAATTAATGTAATATAATCCATCCAATGATTAAACTTGCTTATAATTGATATCGCCTATTGAATATCGAAGGAAAGATTAGTTACAGAGAAAAATTGTAATTTTCTTCAGCTGATATCTATGCAAGGCGTACTGTACCTCTTTAGTTCACGAGTTGGAGTAATCCAATTCGTTTCTTTAATGAAATAATGACATGAAGAAACGGCTATTTTCATTAGTATATAAACAATGGTAATGTATTTTCATTTAATCTCGTAAAATCAAATTGGCAAACACCTGCCCGCCTTTCAAAAATGGAAATATTTATCTTTAAGGAAAAAACAAGCTACCAAAATGGTTTGATGTCTAACATTCGAGATATTTTCAAATGCATTTATTGAAATATACAGAGCCTTTCAGAATCAGATATAAAATAAGAAATTTATAAATTACGTGTTGTTTTAGTTAATTTAACACCAGATCAACAGCAGTGGTTTCTGACATATTATCGAGAATTGGCTAAATTAGGATTACCACATCATAGGAAATCATTTGATGGAGGTTTTATAAGTGTACCACNATCCCGTATGATCATATTTGACTTATATTATGATAAATGACAATTTTTCTTATATATAAATTTTTTACTTTAAATTTTTAATATGACACATCTTACATCATTCGTTGTGAATTCCAGTAGTTCTTAAGCACATTGTTTTTTTTTTTAATCTAAATTTGTGTAAAGTGTCAATTTAAAAAAAAAATAAGTTAAGAAAATAAGATTTTTATTTGTAGTAAAAAGCATTATAATATCTAAACATTCATTTCCATGTCTAAATTATTCACCACATAATAATAAATCTGATATGGTTAAGTTATATATTTGAAATTATATAAAATGATTTTCTTGACTAATTTTATTATACAGATTCTGGTTCAGAGTCTTGTATATATCCATAAGTCCAAGAGCTAAAGGCCTGTTTTCTCCCTTTCGTAGGCTCTGCGAAGAGTACTGTACAAGACAAAGAACAATGAAGTCTCATTCCTCCTTTTCTGAACTGAACCAAGACGTTCTGTAACAAACAACGAATGAAAAGAAAAATATAAAGAGATACGAATAAACATTTCTTATTAATTCACTCTAGTTTTTATTTTTAGACATATATCGTATAAAATTAGCATATTGTGTCATTAAATTTATTTGAAGATAACGAGAAAGATATGAAATGTTAAGAAGGGATAAAATTTCAAATAACTGGAAGCAATCTGTAAAGATAATCTGAAACACGACATTTCGGATGAATTACGATTGGTTATTCAAAAATATTGCTCACATCTTAACTAGAATTGGAAGGTTTTTGCCAATTCAAAAGCTGTATAAGTGCTATACGTTTTGGTTTCACGTAGAAAAATAAGAGAAAAAAAATCCTACATATGTTCCCTTGAGGGAATAAATTTTCTGACTAGAAAAAAGGTTTTGCATGCTGTCATGTTATATAGAACACAAAATCACTATTATTATTGTATATGTTCGATGCCACAGAAACGTAAAATTTAAACGATATTTAAAATAATAACAAGAAATATATTACATATGTGTATTTTTTATTATGTCGTAATAAATTACCACAAGTCAAAAGAATTTACTATCACACAATTACATATTCAACATAAATTTAACTGTAGTTTTTGTAGAAAAGTATAAATCAGGTATAATTCTATTTTCATTTTCTCCTATAGGAATGTAATAATTAAAAAATAATTCAAAACATCATTCGTATAATTTATAACTAAAGAATGAATCATTGGTAACGAAAAAAATTTATAATAGAAAATATAAACGTGATTATCAAATAAATAAATATAGCTATCAAGAAAATCGGTTTTATAGCATCTTTAGAGCTAAAAAATAATAAGAATTTTAGTGTTCTTTTAAATTGTAAAGTCATTTATTTACTCACAATAATGGATTTAAAAGTTCAGAGTCACTAAGCAGAAAAACATTTAAGTTTTCTATAGTGTACTTGAATGATTTTTACAATTACGAAAACACTTTTCTGTGTTATTATTGTAAAATAAACTTAATACTAAGCAATATTAAATGTTCAAACTGAAATTGCTCAAAGTTGCATCATCTATTAATTTAATAGAATAAATTGTTGATTTTTCTGCACATTTAAATGTAAGTACAAAATACAAGATAATTTTATATATAATTTTTCAAAATTACAAATTGTTTACTGATAATTATAAATTTTAAAGAAACAAATAATTTGAAATTCACACAATGATCTTAAGACTCAACGATAGTCTGAATGTTAAACAGTACCTATTCTACTTAGAAGTAAATCCTCATTTGTTTGTTTGTTTATATTTGTTTTAACTAATCTCTTTTCGTTGATTGACTTAAATATATAATATTTAAAGATTCTAAACTTTAATAGATTTTACTTTTTGTTGTTTGATTAAAGATTTTTATGATTAAAATACAATTAAAATGTATCAATAAATTTACAGAAGCATAAAATGCAGAATGGGATGTTAAAATTGTTTTAATGATTTATAATATATTTTTTTTCGTTTTTCCAAACATTCAACGACTTAAAAATAGTAAAAAAAACACTTAATATTATGGCATAATTTATATTGTAACTATAAATTATATAAATTGCTTCTAATAAAGCGAATAAACTATTTTATTTAATATTAAAATATAATTTATATTTTTATAAATATAAAAGGTAAAATATATTATTTTTCACTTAATATAATGTATAATATTAATAATAAAAAGTAAATATGTTAATACTTTAGATGCATTAAATTATTCTATTACTTTTATGAATAAATTACAATATTTTAAGTTAGAATTGTTTTACTTCAGAATTTTTTTGTTCGAATGGTTTAATCTAATTTGACTATATTTATACTAATTCCAGTCGTAGAATTTGTTCTATTCTTAACATTTCAAGAAAAAAGTTAAGTGAATACAATATGCTTGTAGGAGTTTCAATTGAGAAACATTCTCTCTTCTTTGCAATACTTGTCTGGATCTCTTGACAGTCGATACCAGAACAAATGATGAGTGTCGACGAATTTAATAATTATTTTTGCTATTGTTTATTGTTTTCATTATAAACTATATCCATTCAAGGATTCGCGAACGATTTTAATTCTAAATGAAACTATCAAGTACTTTTATTCATTTAATCAAGTTGTACTTAATGATGCCCTTCAGTTAAATTGCATTATTTCAGAATTATTCTATTCTAAAAATATTTAATATTTTTACTTTAAATGAATACCTTATTTCTTGTTTATTGATTTATTATACATTGATATAACTGTTAACTTTCAGCAAAAATATAAGATTAATTTTCTCTTTATACAGTTAATTTTTAGATGAATGCAATTATGCTCGATCAGTTTTTTTTAAACTGAAAATTCTCATAATTCTTTTTAAGTATTTTGATGATAATTATTTTTACTGTACAACTTAGGCTTATTCATTAAAATCGTAGTTATTTATTCTCGTTTATCAGATGAAGAACAGAAACAGTAGTAATTGTATTTTAGAGAAAATTCCATTACATAACCACTCATACACTATAGTAAAATCGAATTTATTCTATAATTAAAATATAAAACAAAATTATTTTGTATGTAATATATTTTAAGATGTATTCCATTTTTTAAATGCATTTTTATAGTGAATTTCTAGTAACTAACTGCAAAATTATAGTAAAATATATTCTAATCACGCCTTTACTGAAGTTATTCATTGCTAATGAATGGTAGTCAGTCTGGAACGGACATCTTCTTATACTAATAATTTTCTTCATTAACATAAATGCATACATTATTATCGACAATAAGGATTTAACGATTTTCTGCTATCTTTCGCTTCCAGACAAGCCTGTCTTTCGTGTACACTGTAAATCCGATTACCATGTTAGGTTGAAGTTTTCTGATTTTTGTATATATTATGTGGCTTTAAACGATGATATCTTCAAAATTTTCATTCTTGGAAGGTTTTATTTTTATCTTTTACGTTATGAAATACTAAAAGAAAATAAATTTGTCGATCCAGAAATTTAATACACTTGTAATTTGCCTTAACAAGTTTGATAAATTAAACAACTTAAGTTCAAAATTTTAATAATTCAAAATTATTAAAGGTGTAAGCTTTTAAAAATTCCTTTTTTCGAAATTCATGTCTTATTTTTCACGAAATTTTTTACTTATTAAATGTTAAATTTATTGAAATAAAGTAAAGTTTAATATTGAGAAAATAGAATTTCTGTTCGCAAGATTAAATATGATGATTACTAGTATCTATTAACTGTATGCAGGGAATGTATAACTCACTGGACGAGATGGCCAAGAACCCCAATCTAGCTCTAAAACGAAATGAAATAAAATAAACAGAATAAAGATATAATGATTAGACAATGCAATCATTAATTTAAATATATATTTACATATTTAATGAATTTATTTCTTATTCTTGTCTCCACGAAGGCAAAAAGACCCCTTGATTTCTTTGCATAGTCTTATGAGTGTCATGTAAAGTTGTGTTAAGTACTGTATTTGTTTTGTTTCACTTTTCTTCCGAACTTTATCAATTCTAGCAATAAAAAAACATTGGCATTTATTCTTTCATTGCTTTTAATCTCTGAGATTGAGTCGAATCCTAGTAGATTGAACCAAAATCTGCTACGAAGAGAGTACGACCTCATTTAAATAAAATGAAATATTAAATGACATAATTGAGTATATTGAAATAATTGAACAATATTTACATTTAACTAAGAGTTACTCTAAATCTACAAAAGAGGTCTACTAAGGAGGAATAATGTAGAACAATTCTGAATAATAGATTTTAAATTATAATCTGTAAATATAATTCCATAATACCTTAATGCAATGAACTCAGTAAAATCTTTAAGCAAAGTATAAAATATTGTTTAGCTGATTCATAAAGTTCTAGTGTTATGTAACAGTTTGTTCCTCGAATTATTTTGTAATTGCGCTATTACTTTAACATAAATAAATAAGATAAAAATAATTGTTGAACTTATTTATTTCTGTAAATTATAAAATATTGTGTAACACCACTAAATTTATTGCAACAAAAGGTTAAAAATTTTATATTTTTGTTAGAATTTACGATAAAATTATATTTTACATTATCGATTTTGTGAAGATCCGATTAAATATAATATTTTGATTAAAAAAATATAATTAAAATTCTTAAATTATTCGAGTCTAAACTTTAAAAAATTAATTATAGAAACTGAATATCATCATAAAATGGAATTGGTAATCACTAAAAGCAGTTTTTTTACGTGTATCGACTTCTTGATTAAGATAAACTGATGTTACATCTTCATTTGGTTAAATAGGTCGACTAAATAAAAAACTAGAAAGTGTAGCGCTACATCATTACTCGATTTTTCCCATGTCATGATTACATAAGGTGTTTTTCAACGCGTTAGGAAAAACTGGCGGTGCACTAATTATTGCTAGCAGACGGTACACTTTCTCAATTAACCTTTTTAAGAACTTTCAAGTGGAAATTTCTCTCCAACTGCAAAATGAAGTAGTATTGGGCCGTCAGGAAAGATAACTCTGCATTTAAATGAAATATCAGAAATATTTTTAAAAAATATATCAAAAAACTATTTATTAATTAATTTTTCAACATCGAAACTCTATAAATTACATATTCCTTCTGGAAAACTATTTGAATAAAATATAACGGATATTTTCTACTAAAAGTTGCGCTGTTGTATAAGATGAAAAATAAATAAAAATTTAAACAAATATTGACTCTGTTTATCTTCTTCCTTATAGAATTTTCTAATATTTTATTTAGAAAATTCAATTTTCATATAAATTTATAATATCGTTACAAAGAGCTTTTATAAATAGAAATCTTTATATATATAAAATATAATAATTAGAACTTATTTTTTGAATCCTTTTTCTGTTTGGTGTAGGAACGATTTAATCATTTGATTAAGTCTATTCTATACCACGATTTATAATGTAAATTATTATTTGAATAGAAGACATCTTGTTTAAAGGAAAGAAAAAAAAATCTCCATTTTTCAAAATCAATTATTCCAAAGCGGAAATGAAGAATTTTAAATTTTGTCAGCAATTTACATGATTTCTTTGGTAAAATTCCTTTTCTTCTTTAATCACAGACGTTTTCTTCAAAGTTATTCGATGATGCCGAAAACACTCGACAGAAATTATAATTTTCTAAGCTATTCATAAAATAGAATAAATTTTTATTTTCTCAAGAATTTTCTCTATTCTAAAATGAAAAAAAAAAAAAATAGTTTACTTATAAGTTACGTTCCATTTATAATGAATTTAAATTTAAAATTAGACAAAAATAAATTGGAAGTTATTAAAAATAATTTTGTTTAGGAAAATTCGTTCGAGTAAACATAACAGAGCATAACGAAGAATATAAAAATAATTGAAACTAGGACAATTTCTTATTTTTTCATTTCTTTCATTTTTATTGTATTTATTAAAGAGTAATAAAAATATTTTAAAACAAATTATGTCTGATTATCATCTAAAACTGCCGAATCATCAAAAAATTCCTGGATACCACGAGATTCTGAAGGAGAAAACATTACTAGAATTACTGGGAGAATTTTCTTTCGTATTTAATAAACCTTTTTCGATATTAAAGATGTTATTGAAATAAAATTCAGCAGAAAACATAATTCCTCTAATATTAATCTCTTATTTCAAAATTGAATTTTATTTGCTTTGCTGAAAAAGGTGATTCGAGTTTTCGAGTGCTTTTAAAGAAGTGTTATTAAAATGGTATTTTTATTTGAGGAAAGGCTAGAAAATATATATTTTTTTTCTTTTCATTATTAATCACGTAACTTATTGATACTGTTATACAACATATTGATTTTTCGTTCTGTATAGAAATTATAAAATACAGTTTTAAAAATCAGCTTACATGTATTTAGATATTTAAATGTAATGCATGTAAGTATAGAAATTTATAAAAAAAAAATTTTATTTTTGAGTGTAAACAAAAGTTCTATAAATTATTTAATATTCATTATTAAAATTAGGATATTTTACGGAAAAACAACACTGTTTTGAAAATTTTTGCAAACTGTATAATTAGTAATATCAGAAAATAAGCATTTAAATTAATATTTACATTAAAATATATTTATTTAATTTAAACGACTTTTATAAGTAAGGTATTTTGTAAAAATTCTTTAATTGTATTAAGGATCTTCGAATATCACAAAGAGTTATTGATCTTCTATATCTTGAATCTAAATAAATGCCTTTATTAGTTTTTACTCTCTTCCCTGTAATTAATAAGAGGGCCTTTTTCAGGCCTATCGTTGGTTCACCTAGGTTCAAAATGACGAGAGACAGGCACGATTTATACAGAATAGACTATACTTCCAAAAATTTCTAAGATTTTTTTCGATCCACTCGGAACCGATCCTGGATTCCTCAAAGCATTAGGCTGACGGCTTAACCCCTCGGCCATCCGGCCTATTATCTTTCTTGATCTATTGTTATTACAGTAGTATATGGAGTGGAAAAATGTTTGTGTGGTCAGAATTCGTATAGCGAATAAATATAAACAATAGAATTTTTTTAAATAGAAATTTTTTTGTAATTAAGATCTGTTTTCCTCATTAAAAATACATCTTTGCAGATTAATTACAATTCTCTCAATTATATTGCTTACATCATTATCTTTTATTTTTGTACGCATTTTTTCCTGTTCTTTGTTTTAGTTAAATGAATTTTAATGATACTTTTTTTAAAAAATCATAGATATAATCTGTATTTTGAAAAATTTTGAAGAATGATTAGAATTAAGCTTTACTTTATTTGTTAAAATATTTATTCTTGTACTCTTGTTAGTTGATAGGTTACAGTAGTATTTTTTTTAAAAATAATGAGAATTATTAATAAATTCTAATTTGTAGTATGCTCAATCTAATTAAATGTTTATTATAATCGAAAAAACTAAATGTTAATTTAACAAAAACAGTAGAGATAATAATATTAATTTTTATGGATAAGATACGTGAATTCAGAGCTATGTTTTTGCTAATTATATAATAAAATTTTCAGTCGTGTTCATTCTTATAATTTATAGTTTTTAACTGTTTAATATGAGATTAATTTATAATATAAACTAAAAGTTAAATAGTGGGAATAATTATTCTGCAATCAATTTGTCTATTAGCTGAACAAATTACTTAGAAATAAAGACTTTAATTATGACATTCGTATTAGAAAATTGAGATCGATTATGGCAATTGACGTATTCTAACTTATATTTCAAATTGATATTTTCGAAATTGTATGTAGAATTTTACAAAAATTATTGTGATTGGATAGTTATTTTCTGTTTAAAAACATTCCCAGTTCTGTTTTAATCTGAAGACCATATTCTATTTTAGAAGACCCTTTAAGGCCGCGTGTTATATTTCAAATAAGTATATATCTTTAGCATGCCCGTGATTGTAATAGACTGTATAATAAAGCATAACAATCATATTGTAAAAAGATTATATTTCTTATTTGTTAACTATTTTTAAATTAATTTATTTATATGAAATGTGGAGAACAGGTATCAAAAAATTTATTTCTATATTATACAGAAATCTGAAGTTTTATCTTTATTATTATTATTTTTTCAGGAACAACTTATAAGCATTTGGTATTACTTTTGTTATTAGTATCAAGAGAGTCGACTAACATTAAGGTAATCGTATTTTGCGAATTATTGTACTAACTGGATACGTGAGGATCCGGAATCGATTCTGTTAATCCTCACTATGTAACATCTGCGATTCCTATTATTACGATATTGTTAATCTATAGCGATGATCTGAAATTAATGTAATATAATCCATCCAATGATTAAACTTGCTTATAATTGATATCGCCTATTGAATATCGAAGGAAAGATTAGTTACAGAGAAAAATTGTAATTTTCTTCAGCTGATATCTATGCAAGGCGTACTGTACCTCTTTAGTTCACGAGTTGGAGTAATCCAATTCGTTTCTTTAATCAAATAATGACATGAAGAAACGGCTATTTTCATTAGTATATAAACAATGGTAATGTATTTTCATTTAATCTCGTAAAATCAAATTGGCAAACACCTGCCCGCCTTTCAAAAATGGAAATATTTATTTTTAAGGAAAAAACAAGCTACCAAAATGGTTTGATGTCTAACATTCGAGATATTTTCAAATGCATTTATTGAAATATACAGAGCCTTTCAGAATCAGATATAAAATAAGAAATTTATAAATTCTATTTTAAGTTAAAATTTATTTTAATCGCGAATACAATCTTAATAATGAATAATATAAATTTCCATTATTGATGTTTTTAAAATTACTAAATTTAGATCTTCCGTAAGTAATATTTCTGATTTTTTCACCACTCTCAATAATTCTTTTGTTAATGTTTTTATTGTTAATTTCTTAATACATTTTTTCATATGTCTCAAATTTTTCTCATTAAAATAACCATAAATACAAGAAAAAAACCATGAGATTACATCGAATGATTACAGCGAAATGAAAGCATGATTATTATAAAGTTAAATAATATTTCTATTAATATTTCTAGAAACGAATTTCGATAATATGAACATTCCTTTAGATTTATAGAATCATTTTTTTCAATTATCTAAGGAAGAAGTTAATAAAAAGTTATTTGAAAGAAAAGTCAAGCAGTGCTTTAATATATCCGATTTAAATCATTTTAAATCAGACGTATTTCATAAAGATGAACGAAAATCATTATATTGATAACAAAATATAATACTTAAGGTCTTATAGATTGGAAATTTATAAAAGTAAAGTAATAGTAAAGATATTTTTCCGAAAGACATCGGATTATTTTAAAACGAATGCTTCATTATTCTTCAAGAAACCAATAAGCTATTTGTTTAATATTCCAAAAATGATATCACAAATTACAGATTTATCGAATAATGCAATACTATCAAAGAGTCATTGCCAAGTATATATATATATATATATATTTTTTTTTTCTTTTATTCTTTGGTTGACGTTCATAACTATGATTTGAAAACGTGATGACATCGCTGCTTGACTTCATCATCATCGTCATCACTGACTCTCTGAAGGGAACTTACCAGAAATCGATTTTCATTCTCTCATCTAAGAGACAGTTTATAGAGTGTTCTGTAAGTTATATAAATAGTTTTAGTAGTAGATAGATACCATTGATACAATTGAATATATTGTATTACTCTTCCATATACAGTATATTGAAAATCGTTCTAAAATTAATTATAAATTACAAAATAAATGAGGTAGGAAAAAAAAAACCTATTATTCTTATTCACGTATAGAATTTAAAAATTCTAAGTAAATATTATACTGTTTTAAATGGAAAAATAAGTAGAAAATATATAATAAGATATAAAAAAACTAAATTAATTCAAATTTATACTACAAATATTTAAATATATATATTTATTTATTTTCGAATCGGCGCGACTTCGAAATTTAAATGAAAAAAGAACAAAAAATTATTCATTTACTCTAGAGAAATCTGTTGTTTTCTGAACTGTTAGACTAAACAAGCAGTGAGCTGAAAAGACAACAAAAGCGAGAAGCAATTGTAGGTTAGCATTAAAGAAATCATCATCTCGATAAAAAAAAAACGAAAAAAGAAAAAAAAATAGAGTTTTGTCAGGCGGTGTCAGTGCATTGATAAGGAAAAAGCGCAGATTATACCGAACGCATCATTAACTTCAGAACTGATTTGTAATTTTCTGTAAGCTTTTGCATCCAGGGTCGAATCCATATTTCATCTTTGACTAGCATTGTGGATTGACAAGCAAAGCGAAAATACCGTTAACAGTTCGGTCGTTTTTCGAGAGCTTAAAGTCTTCTTTATAAAACTTAGGAAATGTTAAGCTAGAAAACCGTACAAAAGTGTTACTACTTAAATTTTCGAGATGCTTCTAAACGTCTTATTTATTTTGAACGTGGCACAATTTTGTTACTCTCCCATTCACGACAAATGAAAGATGCCCATTTTTTCATTCCAACGCTAAAGTAGGAGAATATAAACGATTCTTAATCGAGAAAAATGAAAGTTAGATACAAAACGACGTTATTCTAGTCGAGAATAAAATGAATTAAACATAATTTGGCTCGGTCTGTTTACTCTTCTCTCCGACAACAGGCACCATCTTTAAAAAAAAAAAAACAAAAAAACGCAACCTTAGTTTTAACAAGTACCACTGTAGAAGTCCACATAAAAAATAAAGGCTCGGATATCGTTTAACTCGTCGTCGACGAACTAGTAGAAAGCTTTTAGTACTTCTGGACGTCGTTATTGGGATGTAGGGCGCTACTCGACGCATTAATATGCGTAAACATATTCTAACAGACGTCACTAGATGGCGGGATCGACACGGATTCGAATTTCACCCCGTGGAAAGCACGCCCTTTACCCCTACATCAATTAAAGTGAATCTTTCGGTTCCGCTCTCCGCATCTCCTTTATTATTCAAATGCATTTTTTGACGAAATCCATTAAAGTAGAGTTCTTCGGATCGGAATTACTCGGGGCTAATATTACAGAAATGGTAAATCTGATAAGACGTTTTCCACGTAACGAGAATGTCAGCCCATGGGCATAGACTGCTGACTTGTTTTAAGCGAAAGAAAAGGAAAACGGAGATGAAAGCATTTTCTAGATTGACTACGAATAGATTTTATCGATTGAAAATTTTAGAAAAGCATATATTTGAGAACTTATTTTTCTCGGTGCATGTGATTGGCATTTTTTCCTTACCTTCCAGGTTACAAGGTTTCGTTTCCACCGTCGACTCGGATGCGGTCTTCTTTTAGTTTCTTCCGAATCGTCAGTTACACCTGTGCTATCGAATGGCCAACTTGGCTTTCAACAAAAAATAGTAGACGAAGATTTAAATTTTTTATGTACCACACAAAGGAGATATTTTCTCTTAAGTTCCAAAGGTACCCGACTAGTCTTCTTCACAAATTCGACGCTATCTTTCGGTGAAAAGGTTATTTTTTTGCATTCTTTTAGGAAAATAAAGTGGAATTTTTCATTCCAGAACAAAAATATAAGCCTTGGCAAAGAAAGAGTGGAGAAAATTTGCAAAGCCGATGAATTCGATGTCGGGTCCACAAAGAAAGGAACATTCGCTTGTTTCGCTATAATATTCTCTGGCCGACTAGGTAGCTACGTCGTCCGGAAGAAATTTCATTCTATTCAACAGAACACAATAGCCGGACTAAATTGAAAATACGTTTTCTCTCCTACTCTCACCTTATCTATGCCTATTTTTTTCATTCGTACGAGAAGTCGAATTGAGGGAGACTCGCTTCCGACAAGTAGTCCGTTTCCAGAACAGTTACCAGGCATTTCCCGAAAAAATTAACGTTTTTTTTATAAATCGTCTGTTGCAAAAAATCCATTTTACTTTTCCATCTCCTCGTAAAATCCCTATCTGACGACATTATGGTAAACGTGAAAAAATTCGAACGGGTCACGATTGACTGCGACCTTCTTCGATCACGTACAGTTTGTGTCGTGAACCAAGAGTTAAAAGCAACTCGGTTTTCCAGTTAGATAATTAAATTAACGCCTGAACTTCTCCAACCAATTCTGTCACGAATCTTAACTCCCTCGAAGGAACAATTGTTAAGTCACGAGAAGTGTTAGCGAAGAAAATTGTCTTGAAACAATTTACATTAAAGGAAAACGAGTGTTATAAAGTTCAAAATGATTTAAAACATTGAAATTTATAGAAAAAAAATAACTATAAACAATTAAATAAATTGTCTATTCGTCATCACTTTACTTAATACGTCGATATCAAATTTTTAATTTGTTTATACTTAAAATCCTTTTGGAAATGACTTATTGGTGACATGAGTCACTCTAAACATTTTTATTTTATAAACAATACATCGTAATTTATTGTTCTCACGAATATATACATACAATGAAAAATTAATAGAGCCAAAAAAGGGAAGAACAGTCTCTAACTCTACATTTTTTTTCTGATTCGCACTACCGGACACGAAAATAAAAGTATTCTACTTTCACCGGATGTAATCAAAATATATTTAAGAGAACAATCCAATAAAATTAATACAAATAGATTTTTTTAAAAAAAGGTTGATGATATGGCAATTTTTTCCTTCGTCCAACACAGCAATTTGCTTAACAATTGGGTTTTAAAAATGACTACAGAAAAACATATAATTTTATTTTAAATATATCGTTTAAAATGTAATAAAAAGTCAAATTCTTAAACTCCGTTCTTTATTAATCACCACACGAAATTTACTAAATAAAGTAGAAACATTTTTCGAGTAGAACGAGCATGAAAGTAGGTTTTATTATCTCCATCTTCCGATCGAAATTTACTTTAACGTTAAAAAGCGTTCGACATTTCGCTGATAACTTTTCAAATATTATTTAATAAAGACGAAGGAGGAAAAAAAGGAAAGTATTTTTTCGTTTGAGACGAACATTTTTTTTAATTTTTTTTATTTTTTATCTCTAACCTTAAATGTATTAATACGTTTTTTTTTATTTAAGTTTTAATCGAATACAGAGAGTAAACAGAGAAGGACAATAGGAGGCAGAGGCGATACATTTCTCTTGGCAAACTCAATTTCCAATCTTGACGATTTTATGAGATGACATTGGAAATTAATGGCTTCTCTCCCAACCCGGGTTACCGGCCTCGGGCCAAGACAAACGTTTAGTATAATCCCGACGACATTTCTTCTTCTTTTTAGATTTATAGAATAGACTCTAATAAACCGTAATTATTAATTTGCTATTGTTTAATATACACTTTTATATGCCAAAAAAATTAAAAGCGACCCTAATCATCTCGTAAACTTTTTAGAGGAAAATTAGAATTAAAAAGTGTTTTTAGAATTTAAATTGTTTTATTTGTAAGAAATTGGGTTAAATACATAACGAGTTATCTTTGTTAATAATGTATATATTGAAAGCATGCGCGCCATCTATTAACGAACCGTTGTCTTCATCTGTTACTCGTCGCCATCTTGCCATCCGACGCGAATCGCTTCGGCGTATAGAAAACTGTCGCGTACGAGATAACAGTTTCTCAACAAGCGAACTATTAAATGCAGGCAAAAACTTTGACATGAAAGAAATAAATATTCACATCCGGATCGTGAATTGTAAATCATTTTATTTATTGAGGGAAATAATTTAACATAACAAGCTATCGACGGGATCTCCGGATCGACATCCTCCGATAATTCCTCGACGCTTCGGAATTTTAGGAAACGCGCGACGATGCTTTCATAATAAAACAAATAACGCTTTATATAAAATTCTATAATTCTGTATCCGGTCTTCTTAAACCGGAAAACTGATTAAATATAGGCGTCATTCATTCCTTTTATATTCTGAAATTTATTTAATCATAAATCTCGTGAAAGCTAGAATACGAGAATATATTACAAAATCTGTTTCGTAAGCGAATTATTCAGTTAAATTTCTGAATGTCCTTCATGCAAGTTGTAGTAATGTCGAGTTGTGCCACGCGAACGAGTGTTTTCACTTGCACCTTGACGAGTTGCTTCCGGCCGACTTAGTCACTGCACTCGTTTATTTCTAACCTTTCGTAGAAATGTGTGAAGATCTATCCAAATTTCTTCTCTTATATCTCTTCTCTCTTTTTTCTCCTTTATCTAAATGGTACTTTGAATTATTATAAAAAGTATTTTAGTTAAATCATATAGGCTATATATATATTTAAATTTGCAAACAACAAAAATAGCGTTGTTAATTTTATAAATGAATAAAGATTTAAATAGTTTAACGTATTTAACATTAATTTTAAAAAAATCTCAATTTTTTCTTGTGGATTTGAGATATTTCGAAAAATAACATTTAATATAATGTATTTTCTATTGGAAGAATGTTTAATTGATTTAAAAAGTTGTTTATTTACATTTTATTTCGTAATAATTTTTTAAATGCAATTGGAACCTTCAATAACGGTCATCTCCAAACAACGGCGACCATTTTTAGGAACTATTTTTTAAACAAAAATGAATTCAAATTAACCTTCAAACAACGATCATGTTCCCGTCAGCGGACGTTGTTCAGAGGTTTGACTGTACAGTATATAAATTTTACATTGTCCGTAATATGGCTCTATTCAAGCTCTAATCATTTATAAAGTATCCAAAATGAATATTTTTGTCTTCTATTTTGAGAGGGTATTCGAAAGAAACAATTAGTTCATCATGTAGTCTATAAGTAAATTCAAATTCTGTTAATCTGAATTTCGAAGTAACTCATTCAACAGATGATAATGTGTTGTAACTAAATTTACTCAAGTGAACCTTTGTTTAATTATCGAATATAAAGAAATTTCTTTTTATAACAATTATAAAACTTCAAACTTAATATCAGACATAGAGATACACCGTTGTATGATATTGACTCTTTTATAATCTGAAGTAGTTTATTTATTTTCTTGATGTTTTTTGTGAACTTTACTCCTCAATGCCAATTCGAATCACTTTTGTATTATTCTTCTTTTGTGCTGAATTTGGCTTTAATCGAGTTTCTTTATTACTTTTACTCTTCAGAAAAAGTCTTTTTATTTTTATTCGAAGTTCGATATAGACAGAAAGAAATATGTTGACAATATAAATCAAAAAGATATTTAACCATAATAAACCATCCTTTCTGTTTCATATAAAGACGGATAGAAAATACGTAATTATGGTACAGTACTGTACATTCTAAATGTAAACTTGGTATTATGGAATATTTTTAAGTAGATACGTTACTGCAACTTTTATAAATCTTAACTGTTTCAAAATCAATTTCTTATCTTAACAGAACTATTGCCAAGCAGTTTATTGTGCGGCATTATTTTAGAAAGAGTTTAAAAGGAAAGACAGGTGATTATGCAAATTTTTATAAATCTATCAAGATAGATTTTTTTAATATACTAGATATATTAATTTTCAATATAGAACTAATATAAATAGATATGTAATAGCTAAACTCGGATTTGATTTCTTTCAAATTACATTTAGTTCTGAAGTAAAATTGGAGATTATGCTATGAATCAGTCTTGTGTTCCAAGTTCCCTCCTCTAGCATTTCCTTGTGGAGAGAATGAGGCCCAGCATTATCAACAGGTGGTGTTTGTGCCATCGCTCAAAGTCATCATTACATTAAAAAAAATCAACTCTGTACGTCTGCTCATAAGTAGTTGAATCAAAGTCTTGATAATTTTAAGCCTGTTTCCAAACAGATGTTTATCTTTTCAACGAATGAAGTGTTTATTTAAATTAAAACATACATATATATATATATATATTGTTTATATTTTCATATACAATTGATCCATTAAAATATTTGTAACGTTATTTCGAAAAAGTTTCAATCGCCGATATAAAGACCTCATATAACAGAATGTAATTATGTCAAGAATTATCGTGTCTGTTCTAATGAAACTAATTAACGAAACAGTTCATTATTCATTTTTAATTTAATGCATTTATTATAAATACAAAAATACCAAACCCGTATCAAGTTATAAGAACTTGTTGCTGACTTGCAAATCTGTATCGGTAACAAAATAATAATATCACGTCTTACATTCTACAATAAAATAAACATAGTATAATTCGAGTATATTCATTAACATGTATTCATGAATATATTTTAATACACTTAAATTGTTCGCCTTACGTATATCGCATGCTAATCTATATAAAGTACTGTATTTAAAATTAGAAAACTGGTTAATTTTATTATTTGGGAAAGCATAAAGCATAAAATGATGATAATTGAATTATTACGAACTAGAAAATAATTAGAGAAATGATTTAGAACTGAAAATATATTAACAGATGAAAAAAAATGAAGAATTAAGGAAGAAGGATTTCCTTAATTCCTGAGAGTATTTACAAAATTTATGCACATGAAGAGACGACAGAGGAATCTGACGCCTATAAACAGAGGAAACTTCGAATCTCTCTTCCGTCACGCAATACACTAACTTTCGGAAGCGGGAGTTGTTTTAAATTAGAAACATTAACGCAGTATAGTCTCACTCTTAAAATTTAAGGAAATATGATTGGAGTTAAGTATTTAATTTCATTTCCGATAGTCGCGTTTCCTTTTCTAATATATTTTCAAGTGACATTTTATGGTGTCATTTCGAATATTACGAATGATATTTAGGGGCATGACACATGCTACGAGAGAAATGATACATCTTTCGAAATGAAAAAAATGATATCTTCAGTTCTATTTTCAATTTACTGAAATTAGAAACTCTCCGAAAAAAACAAGAACAAATAATTTCTCTTTTGATATCAGCTGAAAAAATTCTTAACTTTTTACTTTACAGTATAAGGTTCAGTTGTGCTTTTATAAAATCCTTTTTTAAGCATATAAATTAAACGAGTATATTAAAATATTTTGCATTTTCTATTATTAAGTTATATATAAATAAATTTCTACTTTAAATCAATCATTATTAACTGTTCTCAAATATATAAAATCACACACGAATTCTATTCACAAAAGGAAAAGAGCAACGTAAGCACTAGAACCAAATGAATTACTGTAGTGTGGAGAAACGATCCTCCCCATGCATCGAACTACATCCGATGATTTCCTCACAAGGCCTCACGTGGCAGAAGAAGTAAAAATAGCGCTTCTTCACTCGTTTAACCAGAAAATTCCCTCACGCGACGGTCAAGGGATTCAATAAAACATTAAAAATAGAAAGAGTTTTTAGCGTCGTTACTGACTTGTGACAATGGAATAAATTAATAAAACTTCGACAAATAAACTGTTGTTACTTATTCGATTTCCAAATTTAACAAGATTATCATATTAGTAAGTAACCTTCTTGTCTAATCCACTAGATTTAATTTCCTTTCGTTAAAAGATTTTTTGAGATTATCTATTGTCTATCATAATAAACTGTAAGCATATAATTTGAATTCAAAATTAATTAGTTAAGTTGTATGGTTAATTTTATAAAATACTATAGGCTATTTACTCAAATTTCTTTTCGAATTAATAAGAGAAAATTTTATATAAATATAATGGATTATTAGTAGAATCGATTCGAATCTCGTAAGTAAAAAAAATCGTTAAATCGAAAATACACATCAGTCGTCGCCTCCAGCAAATTTCGAAGAAAAGAAAATTTGGCACGAATTCGAAAATCGAGAGGCGATACGCTTATTATAGTGCACGACTTTAACTAGAAGCTTGTTGTAAATGAGCCAAGTTTATTACGTAAACGATCACTACCCCGTTTTGTGTGGAAAATTACCCTAATTAATTTTCTACCATTATCAAAGATGTATTACGGCCCGCTCATCGACAAACGTGTCTAGTCCTCAGGCCCGATGACGCCTTCTCTGGTCGCTGACGTCATGCAATAGGGAGGAAGAACCCGCGAGTCTATTGTCTGCTTTCTGTTTGGTCGACGACAAAGACTGCTTCGCCTCTGCCAGCCTTCCCATTTCTCGGGTGGAGGGAGAACCCCCGCGGAAGCTGAAGACCGAAATTCCGCGCCTGGCCACAATGGTGGCTCGTTAGGCGTGACAAATTCCGAGGCGAGAAGAGAGACGCACTGTTATACAGGAGGTCGACCGAAATGACCGCGGGGAGTCGCTTCTATATGAAGGGAACTTCAGAAACCGGGGATAGGATATAATAGCCAACCATACACATACCTAATTAAGTTTTTTCTCTTCAGTAATTATGATTCCCCGAGCGTATGATCCATCATTACTATTATTGTTCTTCATTTCTCTTCCTCTTCTTAAATATTCGTTTTTTTTTAGCTTCACTGCGAAATATGGTTTTCGAATTTCAAAAATAAGACAGTATTTTCTTCCATTTTTACTTCATAAACGATTCTCTTCATAAAATTCTCTTGTTTAATGAGTCGTTTACATTAACAATCATGCCAAAATATATGAATGATCTATATTAAGTAACCATACATTTTGAATTAATATAGACTATTTTTAAATAGTAGTTTTATTTTCAAATTTATTTCTAAAGAAATCCGAGATGTTGTAAAAGCCAATATATAGGCCTAATTTGCTTTTCTAAACTTTATAAGCGGCATCTTATGAGAATAAACCATGGATTAATGTAGCAGTAGGCCTGCTCTTTAAGTTATTTTTTTAAAATGGATTAAAACGTAACATAAAAGTTTTCTTTTTCTTTGAAGTTTTACTTTAAAAATTCTTTTACAGTAAGAGAAAAAGGAAAATATTTGGAAGATATATTTTCTGTCCTCTCAGTGACTGCAGCTATCTCTTAGGGCATCTATTCGGGGTCCTACTCTCGCATCGGGAGTTTCCGTCTCCATAATCTAGAGGAAATGTGCCAAATCTTTCGACTTGTCGCAATGTCATCGACCATTTTTGAACCTAATGATAACAGCATTGCAAACAGTCGCTCTTTATAGTAAATGATTACGTTTCGCCAATAAATAGAGGTTTGTCGGTTTTCAGCTACACGTTAATTAAAGAACCGACTCTTTCGCACTTAATTAAATATTTTGCACAGGTAATTACTTGATTTTAACTTACAATAACTTGTAATAAAAAGCTTACGTGTATAGATGGGCGTAGTTACTAAAACTCCTCTATATTTTGTTATATATTAATTTCAAAATGAAGATTTTGCTTTATGAACTACCATTTTAAACGCCAAGGTTTTTCTAATGTAACGATAGAAAAGGAAAGACGAAAATAGTAACGGAATGGACAGGAGGAAACGAACTACAAGCAGGAAATCGCCACACTTACCGCCAGCAGGTGGCGCTGAAGTTACATCTGTGCCCGGAAAAATCCATCAGACAAACAAAGATGGCGGCCACGTAATCACGTGGCTAGTGGCATTTCCTTCTCGACCCCATCAGTGACACCTGCGAATTTTGATACGGTGCAAGATGAACGTAAAAAGATGCTGAACAAATTCTTTTTGATTTAATAAATAATATCGACGAAACATCATAAGTTAGAAATTATAATTTTTTTTTTTTCAAAATTTAATTCTTTATTTGTATAGGAGGAAAATATGTCATAAAATATTACGTCGGAAATATAAACGTTATTTTATAATCATAATTTCCTTAATTATAAATTTCTTTAATATTCATCTCCATATTTCGAAATATAGCCTCAATAGATTTATAAATATTAGAGCAAAATTTATAAATTTTATACTTTATTAATTATAAAAGTGAAATTAATAAATAACAGAATTTAATACAGTTAATTTATACTTTAAACTGTGGTATTTTAAATAATAATTAAAATAACTCCGAAAGTTTTTTATGACATTCATAAATCTGCAATTAAGATCGAAGAAATAGGAAGCGTAACATGTTCGATAATATGCAGCAAGCTTAATAATAATAATTAAAATCAAATAAACTAGTCGGAGATAATAAAGTGAGGTAAATATCATTTCATTGGCCGTATCGAGAGAGCTCTTGTTCAAAGTAAATCATTAGTATTAAAATTTCAATTTCCACGAATAACTCGAAGCGTAATTATAGAAATGGATGGTCCAGACCCCAACTTTCACTTTAAATTAAGTCAATATCGCTTTAGGAAAATTAAAACCGGTGACGTCAGTTTTCGACCTCTATGGAATTTATGAATAAAAATCATTAAAGGAAACGAGACATAAAATATGTATATCGGATGTTGTTTATGAAATTGCATACATTTATCAGGATGCCACAGAGGCGTTTGTGGTCCATTCAGGTCGTTTCCGGTCTACGGCATCATTCTTTCATTATTATTGCTTTTTAATTATGACGCCAACGAAATAACAATGCCGAACTTAAAATACCAAACGAAGATTCGATTGGGCAGACAATTCTCTACAGAAGAACTTTCGAGAGAAAGTGTTTAACCGCTAAAGTTTTAAAAAATTCGTGCTTTGACCCTTAACACGGGAGGGCGCTATTTACCAGTCTCTGTGATAAACACGTGACACGCATCTGGATAGTCACCTTGGCTGTATTTTTTATGGAATAAAAGAAGTGTATATTCTAAATAAAAAAAAAATGGTAATTTGTAAACGGGACTATTATCACCAAATTAACTCGAATACGTTTTAATTACAGCGATAAGATTTCGGAAGGAACCAGGATTTATCATTTAGTTCGATATTTTTCCAACAGAGGGATCTGTATGCTCGTCGAGCGGCAGGAAGCTCGGGCAGCTGAACCGGCGCCTTACCCAGCCCAGATCTGAGTGTCGGTTTGCTGGGACCGGCTACAGTGCAGTCGGCGCGGTGACAACGGAGGTACCATCGACTCTAGTTACATAACTGGACCCGGAAACGAGAAAAACTACCCGAGCGGTGGACACGAGGGACTTTAACGTGTTATATATCTTCTAAAGCGCCCATGTTCCCTAATGACCATGTTGTGCCTGGAAAGAGTAAGGATCACGCTCATTCTGGCATCCGCAACGGTCTGCTTTAAATCAGGTAAGAACATCCCGCATTCTCTTCCCGTCTTCCAGTTTCCCGGGAAAAATTTCTGAAAGATAAGAACTGATTGAAAAAGTTATTGAGAGTTAAACGATCGGAAAGAGGCGTAAACGGTTTGTTCTTGGTGAATCAGTTTTTCTTTTTCTTTTTCTTTTTTTTTTTGTTTGTTTCTAACAGTTCAAATCGCGCTCCAATCTATGACGTCTTCCTCACCTTATTCCCTTCTCGCTACGAGGAGGGTGGTCCGACTTTGTTTATCTTTACGGTTATTTTAGATATGTTAAAAGAGAATTTAAGAAAAAAGAGAAAAAAAAGGCGAACTTCCGCCGACACCTCTTCTCTAAAGTCACTTTGTCGAGTTCTTTCTTCATCGAAAATCGAAGTTTGAATCGATTTCGAGTATTTGTCGCGGTGTCCGACTTCAGTTTTATACTTCTATTATTGTCGAATTTTAAAAAAAAAGGACGAAATGTCTTTTACCTAAATAATAAAAATTGAAGCGAAACTCGAAATTACTATCACTCGTTATAATTTTTATTCAAATGAGTGATAATTTGATTATCGGTCGAATTTATGTGGTTAAGAAAATCGTTAAAGTTTATCGCGATTTTTTTTAATAATAAATATCGTAATCTGAACGAGAGATTTGGTTAATTTCCGATCGATACGAAGTTTGTTTATGAGTTTTGCGCGCCGATAGAAGTTGCGGAGTTATTTCTGTCCCGTTGTGTTTTTCGTAAAGAAAACAAAAGCCTCATTTAAAAATATCGTCGATCTTGGTTACACCTGCGCAGTTCCACCTTTCTGGCCAGCAAGCACGTGCATCGAGTATCAAATAACAGCTGTATATGACGTCATCGCGAGATATGATTTTCATTGGTTCATTTATCAAGTTTTTAAGCAATATTCCAAGTCAGGTATCGTCTGAATGACCTCTGAAAATCACGCACAGTTTCATCTCCTAACGAACATCTACAGACGATATTTTACATAAGTGTCTGAAGACCAAGCTTTCTTTTGATTCAATTTTGAAACTTGGAATTTGTTAACTTTTTATCGCTCACTTAAACTGCACTTTATCTTACACAAAAGGTCATAAAATGCACTTTTAAACTAATTACTCCTTCATCTATTTACGTTTTTTTCTTCAAGTTGATAACTTTAAAAAGTGTCTCTCTTTTTTTTTTTTAAATAATCTTTCCAGAAATAAATGAAATGGAAGATTCATTTCTGTAAGTGTCGAAAAGTGTTACCGAGCTTTTCCTTTTTCAATTCACTGCTCATTCATTCGAACAATGGATTTAAAAAAAAGACCATTTTGTTCTAGTTTTCTTCTTTACAGATATAGTCTTCGCACGTCAGTGACCGATTTTTGACTCGGTTCGCATCTTTCTTTTGTTAGCTACGAAACAACCGATAAAATTTCGTGTTTGACATCCACAGAACAACAAACAGACAAGCGTTCTTCTCGGATGGGTTGTTGGCAGAAACGACAATTATCTAAGTAGAAATAGTTCAAAAAGATCGCAACTGAGTATCATCTTTAATTGGTTTCGTATTTCCGGAACCTCTTATTATCGCTATTATATCCTATTATAGCATAATTTCCCAGAGGATGGTTCGGATAATGCTAGAGTATTCGTGAATGCTTATAGAATTGATAGGTCAGTTATCGGAATTCGGTTAATTAATTCGATAAACATACGAGAATCTGATAAGGCGAGTAATTCTAAAAGATACTGGTAAAAATTTATGAGATAAATCGAGTTTGTAAGTAAATGTGATGAAAGTAAATTAAACAGATATCACTTTTGTAATTAAGTTTAATTGGCAAATAAGTTAATACAAGGTGATCAAAGATTATTTGTATTCGTGGCACACCCTTTTTAAAGGATCTAGATTGAATTTTACACTCAATAGTACACGATACCGTGTAATTTAAATTAATTTTATTTCGTAGAAAGTGATATTTTTTAAACGTATTAATGGTTTAATCAGAACGGAAATGTCAGTAGAGCATTTTCATCCTCGACCTCATTCGCTTTCTCAGCGCTTTTGATCGGGTCATCTGTGCCACCTGAACCTTGACATTACGTCTCGTAGCCTCTATTGGTCGATAACGATTTATAATTTAAAAGAAACTTATAATTACATAAGAAAAGCGAGACGAATGAAAACAATTGTATAAAGAAAACAAAGTGTGCTGGTTATGGGTAGATAT
Organism: Centruroides sculpturatus; assembly: GCF_000671375.1. NCBI lineage: Eukaryota > Metazoa > Arthropoda > Arachnida > Scorpiones > Buthidae > Centruroides > Centruroides sculpturatus. Next base: position 45,857 of record NW_019385648.1, on the reverse strand, counting down.
TCTCTATAGACTCTACTCGCTTACTTCTTATAAAGAATTGAGGTTCGTGTTTCGTTGCTTGGCACTGCCAGGCGCATTAATGCCGGATGTGGATAGGCGGTAACGCTAATACCAGGCTAGCTATCCATCCCAATTTATTAAATATCGAAATGGGGCGAGGATACAGCAGATGGTCGGCTAGTTGGCTAAGTGGTGATATCCTATTGCGCTGTGTATATGCATTTGACACGAAACGTCAATAGCAATACGTGATGCGATGCTTTAATCTTTACCTAGCAACATAATCCGATGCCTTACTCTTCTCTTCCATTATATTATTAATGGCTACCGAAAGAAGTCTTTCCTATCAAATGTTGCCGATATACAGATTAAATATTGTAGTTAATCTGAATAAAAACGTGTTTAATATCAAAACTTCTTAGAAATTCGGATTTTATTTCTTCGTGCAATAAATAATTCTATAATAGGCTTTATGTTTTCGAAGTTCTACTGTAGGCAACTTTGGGGGGTCGTTGGTAGATAAACAAAGAACCAAATCGGAGCTGACCGTATATAAAGCCCGACCCACGCAGACATCCCCTACAAGGAAGACTGGCCATTTGATACCCTGCAGAGGACGAGAAAGGAGAGGCGATGGGCCCGTGCTGTCGTCTTGGTCGCGAGGGGGTGGGCGTTATTCGCCATATGGGATACATCTGTGTCTAAAAAGGAAAATGCCGTCTTTCCCTTATTTTTCTAGCTTTACTCTTCTGACTATCCCAAGAAATGCAGTCTATTTCTTAAGCTCGTTCGTCTTTTTCGCTTGGGGAAATCGCTTCATTTCCTTGATATTCGAAAGTGGAGGAGATTTTTGTCATTCCCTTTTTCATATAACATTACCGAAGTAAAAGACTAAAACGACGATTGTCTTATTTCGACTTTGGTTCGATTCACACCCCTCTTCATTGTAAATGCATGAAGCCGGGAAAAGATACGGGTGAGCACCCTTAAAACATTTCCATTTGCCACCCAAATCTGACATATTTATATTTTCCGTCTTTTTTCCTTTCTGGAATTCGTCTTTCGTTTAACAGATAATCCTCTATTTGTTTGAATTTTGTGGTCTTTCCTTTTCGATCTTATTATATATCCTTATCTTTTCTCAGTTGTTTAGATATATAATTTATAAAATTAAAAATAAAGACAACACTCTTTTCAATTTAATAAATATATATTGTGAAATTACATATAGATAAATGAGATAATAATTTAAATTATTTTCTAATGTTGCTCAACCAGTCTGGGTGTTATCAATTTATATCGAACGTAACTTACGTAACTTAGAAGTAATAATGAAAATCGAATATCGATCAATAGAAGATTAGTTAAATGAGGTAACACAAATATCTGTATATCTTTCTTTTATATAATTTTCTACTATAAATAAATGTTTATACAGTATTTTGAATTAAACCTGTTAAATGGAGTTTGATAAAATTACAAGATAGTTATTATAATATTTTTGTTTTTCGTTTTAGAAAAGTTTACGATTAAGTACTACGCGTAACACTAATCACTTTTTATTACCCTAACACCAGTTTTGATAGCAATTTACTACGGTGTCGTTGGACCCAGAGTTTTCTTTATCCATATGTAGGCCTAGAACTCGCACTCGAGCGCGTAACATTGACCTTAGAACCTGTTTGAACAACTTGGAGTAATATCAAGTTTTTTTGACCTTCTAGACTTCTTTATTAGTCCGCATGTATTCTAGTTGCCAACTTATTTCCTGCTTAGCCCGAGAGGTCGAGTTTTGACAAAAATCTAAAATATTATTTTTACAAGTAGTAAAAGTTTCTAGTGGTTCGTTAACTATGATTATCTCTTTTTGTGATTTAAGTATGTTTATTTGCTAAATTTAATAAAGTCTTAATGAAATAACCTCTCGAATGTAATCTGCTTTGTTAATTTTTAAGTAATCAAAAAATATTCTAAATAAAATTTCTGAAAGTCAATTGCTAATGCAATAATGTTTTTTATGTAAGTTGTAGATTATATCCTTTGATTATTTTTCTTTCTTTTAAGGATTATATTCCTCTCTATTCTAGAATTCGATTCGCATCTTTCGAACTTTCCAAATTACATTAATGACTTCAAATTGCTGCCACAAATTAGCATTCTATAAAAGTAATTATGTTAATTACAGTGGAAAGAAATTAGCAACGGTATCAGTCGATAGTGAAATATTTTGGCCATTTATCAAACTCCCCAACGACCGGACCATTTGTCAAAACGTGTAATTGGTAAATGAACATCGACAAACGGAGAATAAATCGAAGAGTAAGTATATAAAAATAAATCGTACGCCACAGCGATTATCAAAAGTGTACAGATTTCTCTTTCCAATTAAAAAAATAATAATTAAAAAAAAGAAACTTCTCGAGCGGTAACTTCAAAAATAATATTTTCAGTCGCGACATGAAGAAGCCAGTGACTTAACGAGGAGTGAAGGACCACCGCTTTCGTCTGGTTCGACTAGAAGCCGTACGTACGTGGATTGTAAAGACTCACAAAAAAAGAGGGAAATTCCCCTCTCAGTAGACGTTTGTGGTCGAGAGAAACCTTAATTAAGCATTGAAGGAGCGTATTATCAGTGACTTCTAATTAATGCACTAGTCTATCGCTTTTAAGAGTAAGAAAGGGGAAAAGACGACGATGGTTGATCAAAGGGAGTGAAATCATTAACTGTACGAACTGTTAGGAGAAACATATTTTTCTTAATACATTTTTTCAGATCTGGCAATGTTAGGGTGTCTCATTAGACGAAGAAAGTAGATTATTCCCTCACTAGAGAACGAAATAATAAAAACTTAATCACAATTATAACTCTTCGTTAACGGTAACCACTAGAAAATTAATTCGCTACCTAATTATCCAGTCGATTATCTGAGAGTTTAAAGATTAGAATAGTCTTTGTTACGATAAACTTAATATAAGAGGGAAAAAAATATAAATCTAAGCGACCGGATTTGTCGCATGGGACCGGTTACAATCTGTCAAATTAAGGTCAAGATCGAAAGATTTTATTTGTAGATTCCAATTAGCATACAATACGCGCTTCTTCTTTCTGTCAGCTTATGCGATCGGCGTGCGAAGAATAACAAGTAAAGAATTGTTCAGATGGAGATTAGGTCGTCGAGTCCCAACTGTTTGGAAAAAAAATCGATTCTGTCGCCTTTACAGTTACTTAAATTCGAAAAAATATATATGGGAACTTAGACTACACCCTTTAAAAGCGACTTCTCCGCTCGACACATCCCTAGACCCGCCATAAAAATGTAGGCAGTCCAATAATCTATAATATACACGGCGTAAGGAAGGATAGAAACCGTTATTGGACATGGAAGGCCGCACCTGTCGTCGGATCCCGATGTCGAGCCGACATTGTATTTATTAAAGGAGAGAACGGCTATCATAAAACTGCCCGTTCCACCCGATCCTCCCACCCCCTAACTGTTGGCAGTAAAGTTATCGAAGGACATCGAACATCAGGAGAGCGGGCCGTCCGGTCTTGTTCCTAGAAGGGGATGGAAAATGTCGGGGGGAAAAGAAGTTTAGTAAGGCCACCTAGTAGACCGAGTGGTCCAGAGGTTATGATTTTCGTTCCCCCCAAGCGGCAGCTGTGGCCAATGTCGTCGGAAATAACGCACCGGGAATTTATCGCGAGGTCCGGCCCGGACGTTCCACGCGCCGATTGTTACGTCGACGACACGTCAGACGGGACGGGCTGATGATTTAAAAGCCGATTCGGGACAAAATCGAGTTAACTCGTCGTCCGATCCACGTGATTGTTCAACTCAGTTTTAAGCTTTCAGAAGGCGATGGAGATCGATCCAGGACAAAACTAAATTTAGCAGCCGAGAAGTGGAACTGGCAGCTTTCCGAAAGGACACGGCGCAATCTATTAGGAGACTCGATTTGATATTCATGTATACATCCGCCACTTTGCAATTATACTTCTAAAATTGAATTAGATGCCACTCGGCAGTTATGTTTCTCATTAAAGTCAGTTCATCCTTCGGAATAAGCTACAATGTGCACTTCCTTTTCTTTTTCTTACATTATTTTGACATTATGCGGCATTAAAAACAATAAACTTCGACTATAATAGATAAAGGAAAGTTGAAAAGTTAAGGAATCAAGGAGATTCTCTGCCAAATTATCAAGAGCTCTTATATGCTTTTGAAGATGGATGGGCATTATAGTTGTCTTAATGACTGTTGACTAAGGAAATGATATTAAAGGCGGAATTATTTTTCCACTCGTTTATTACTATTTTGTCAAGTATTATTCAAATAAACTATCTTATTAAAATTTATTAGCTGTTAAATTTTATATGTTTAACGGAGGACCACCCAGATTTATTAAAAAGTATTTTAACTTTTCTTCTTTCATCTCTACTATCAACAAGAGATTACTATATATAATAAGTTCGTGTTGAGTGTTAATAGAACATGGAAACGATCGGCAATTCTTTGTAAACATTTCTGATGTTTAGAGTGTTTTTCGAATGAACCATTAACTGCATGGAACCAAACCGTGACATTTGAATTGGCATAGGCTCGAAGTACCGTTAATAAGTTGTAAATGGAAACGGTTATATTCGAGATTTACATTCGTGAATCGAAGCAATTCTAAATAAACACCTTTCGATCACTATTGTCTTTGGCGGAAATGATGTCATCGCGACATAAAAGCGTGACTAACCCCGACCGCGTCCCGGTTAGCTCCGTTAAACGCGTGCCCTTCGTGATACGCGTGCTTATATCTATAAAAACCGTCAGCTGCATGTTACCACCGATCACTTTCGACCCATCCCGTCGGCTTACTACCCACAAAGACATAATTAATGTATGTAGTCAATAGATACGTGATGGATCCGACCCGACGTTTAATACGTCGGACATACGCACGTGCCCGTTTTCTGTGTATATTCTTCAATATTAATGTAAATATCGAAAGAACCCGACCTCCTATTTCCTGTTTGGATCGATAAAAATGTTAAAGGTGGTCGAAAGTCGTGAGTTTACTTTTGTTATCTATCCGTTTCTGATGCTTCACCGATTGATAGAAGGACGAGAAGAATAGAGCAGTAAACTAGTGCGCCTTATCCTCTTCCTCCTCCGGAATAGTGTTTTATCGGGATAGCGGGATCGACCTACAATTGCGGTCAATTAAGCAGTTTTAATGTTAATTCCCAGAATGGAATTACGTGCTGGTTGGTTTTAAAAGATATCGCGCACTAAATTTAACGGGGTAAAGAGCTTCTCTTCTATTTTAAGCCCTCCCCGTTTGCGTAAAGCTCTTTCGGATTTCGCTACTTATATTTTTAGATAATGGATCTAGAATCGCTTTCCAACGGCTACTCGGCTGCTTTAAAATCGATTTTCCGCTTTATAAATGCCACGCGGTGTAATATTTGCGCGGAATTACCCTGGACGCTCGCTAACTATTCAATTAGCATTAAATTTATTTATGTCGTGCAATTAATTTTCGCCGGAAATCGATTTTCTTTCTTTCTTTTTTTTTCTAGAAATTATAAAATCGATTTTTGACTGAACTTATAAAGCTACATTTTCCGTATCCGTATCACTTAGATGAGACTTTTGCCTTCCTTATTAGTGGCATAAACTGTCATGTAGCCTTTTTCTTCGACGGGAGATTGACACCTGAAGGGATGAAAAGAGAAACAACAACGGGGGAAAAAATGAAACAAAAAGCAGCATGGGTCGAACATCTACCGATCGATCGATAAACGTAGGCAGATGGTCATATAAATAAAATTAGTTTCTCTACATGTTAGAAAATTCCGTAAAGGAAGAGCGATAAAAAGAAGCTTTAATAACTTCCTGTCGATATTTTCACCTGCCTCGTAGTAAGTAAAATTAGCCCCGGGCCTAGTCTGGTTTTCGAAGTGGTCCAGCCAGTTTCTGGAAGGATCGGCCCTTCCCGCCATATAATTACATCGGGCCCCGAGTTTGTCGACCTCTCTCTCTTCCTTTATCTTATTCTCGAGTCTATCGTAAGGTGACGTCATCCAGACACGTAATACAGGACGAGGAATTGAAAAAAGAAGAGGAAACCGAGAATTGTTTTTTTTTAACGCGTGTCGTCTTTGTACGGTTTCCAAGACAACCATCCTTGTTTTCTGTGTGATTAAATGCAACCAATTTCGGAGAGTTTTCCGAGTGTCGACCAGCCAAACTCGAGAGCATCCGAGATGTCACTAGCAGACCAACCCCATTGATGCAACAACAAATGGTCTTTAAATAGAATTTTATTCTTTACTACTAAACTCAAAAATCGTGTTTCCGAAATTCGGGACATTGGTAAATAATGAAAAAAATTGCTTGCTTTTTCAATCGCGTAAGAGAAACATGGTTCCTTGCTGCTGTTTATCTCGGTTATCTTTAGTCTAATCTCGGTAGAAATGAACATTATTTATTTACACGAGAAAGAAAGCAATCGGTTTATCCGAATTGGAAAAGGTCGAATGTTTATGGAAGAATTGGTTTCGGGAAATGTATTCGGAACCAATTTGGAGCCGCCATTTCCTGACCAAGAAGAAGGGGGGAAAACAAGAAGAAAAAAACGAAATATCTAACTGGAAATGATGGAAGTTTGGAAACAATTCTAACCGCTTCTTGTTAGATAAGAAAAGATTACTTGGGATGTGGAAGGTTATTCGTCGACCCGCTCTCCTTTAATACTATCAAAGTTTAATCAGTAATCCCCGAGTATTATCGAATGACGTCGAAAGTCGGATAAAAACAAGAATTGTTTGGCTACAGTCGAAGAAACGAGGGGGAAGTTTCGATATCGAAACGAAAAATCGATGGACGGGGGATCGGCGCCACTTTAACATGGTCTAATGTCGAGAGTTGAATGTTAATAAAGTTGATTGAGAAAAGGAGGATGAAGAAGCGCTGGACCGTTCGATTCGTTTGTCTGTCGTACATGGTTCTAAAGTGTCCGGCCGAGATCTCTCCCATTAGAAGCGCGATTGAATTTTCATATCTTATTAGCCATCTGTCGATGTAAGCAGTCGTTTGGCGGTCGATGTTTTAATGATGGTTTGCCTTTCCCCATCCTTCCAAATGGAAGTTGCATGTAAATTCGGCGCAGCATCTTTTCCGTCGACCATTAAACCATCGACAGTTTCCATTTTCGAAACATGAGCTTCCAAATCCTTTTTCCGCCCATAATATTTTTCTTCTTGTCGTCTTCCATTTGTTCCGGATATAAGGATGGTCTCATCGACTTTCGATAGTAGCTAGTTTAGCATCTCCCCACTAAAGAAATTGTCGATGTTATCGATGCGCCAAACGTTTTAAACAAAATTGCGACGTTGTTCTTTTTCCTTTTCCTACCATTCCGTTTCGTGACAAATTTTGATGACGTCCGATGATGTATGGTGACGGTTGAAAGGAGTTTTCCATTGTAATAGAATTAAACGATGGTTTCTAATGATCTCGGCAGTTGCAATTAATATCGAGATACAATAGACTGTAAACATCGGGGACACTTATCCTCTTCAAAATGACATTCACTACTTTTAATAAATCTTGTCTCCGATTTGGTCTTCCAACGTTCTGCCTAATTCGTTCGATGGATATAAGAGTATAAATAAGGATCGGGGCTCTAATGGAGGAGAATTATCATATATAACGCGCCAGAAACCCGCGTAAATCATAAAAGCCGTTCCAACTACCACGAATAGAATTCTATTTTTCCCTTTTTCTTCTTCCTTCTGCCTCACTTCTCCAGTTACAACCATGAAAAAGTCAAAATAGTGAATGGTGTATCGAAAATAAATTTTTAAAATATTTTATTATGTCTTAGCAATTAATCTGTCGATTCTATTTAAGAAATTTTCTTAATATTCTATACAAAAACATTCTTAAAAACCGAGTAGTTAAATTATTAACGGCTTGATTATTGAGATGATGGAGATAAAAATCGAAGGGAAAAACATTAGCTCGTCTTAATAAAAACATCTGCCAATTATAGTTTTTAAGAAGAAACCAGCCGTGTTTATTGTATTAGATGAAAAATACAGGTTTAAGATTTCTGATAAATTTATCGACATTTAATAGTTTAATGTTAATTAATTCGGGAAAGAAAGGAGATTGAATCTGGGATTAAAAATGCTGAACTTCTGTTCGAAGTAGAGAAGATAAATAAGCAATAAAAATTTATGGTAGCGTGCGGCAAAAAATATTCTTCGATGAAAAGTGGTAATGATATTTTCGGATAAAATATGATTATAAATTTCTATTGGATTAAAATAAAATTATTTATTTATTTCAATGAGGCCATCACGCTCATTTTTTTTATAAAGGCAGATGTTTGGTTTTGATCTTTACAGATTTCTCCACTTTTACTCATTCAATACATTATTTATAAGCATTAATTAACTGTTCACGAGATATCTACTTTTGTTTGTTATCTATCAAAACATTCTGTTTTGCCTCTGGTATAAAACTAATATAAAACATTAAAAAAAGTGGGTCAATCCTATCGTTGAGTGAAAATGTACCGATAACAAATTACATAGATTTCTCTGTAATAAATTAATACAAAGCATTTTCGTAAATTTCCAAATTTCTCGACATAAATTTCGAAAATAAATCTCGCTAATTAACAGCGGTATAATGTTTTAAATTAATCTATATGCTAATTATCTATAACATTGCAACTTCCTCAATATATTATATCCGCGTTATCTCTTTGAAATACCTTATTACAGAGAAAACATTAAAATTGCTTATATAGATCATTTATAATTGTTAAAATTGCATTAAACGTGTTTTGTGAACGATAATAGATAAGATATTTCCTAGAAAATTTAATGCTAAACTTATTTATTTGGATACAAAAAAAAGGCGACTGCTTTCTCGTGTCTTTGAATGTATTCTTCTGAAAAGATGGCACGCGTTTATTTATAATGCAAAAAGGATCATGAATATTCATAGACGAATGTGTTTTTCTCTAGTCTCATCTTATCTATTTCTCCGGTATTCAACGTTAAAGTTCAAACTCCATATAAGTTATACATGGATATTTCGTTACACGAAAACTCTTCGTGTGAGGAAAAGAGTTTGCTGATGAATTCTCCGTGCGTGTCTGACTATCTGATCGATGTATCCTACACCTACCTAACTACCTACCGTGTCTCGTGTTGAACTGGTTCCATCGCCAGTGGCAAACTGCTGTCTAGTCTTCGTTCTATTAGGTTAGTATAGTATATAGTATTTACACGTCATTTTTTTGTTGCATGTAATGAAGCTCGGTGCTTGAAAAATGAATATTGATTATATGTGTAAGACCTCTATAAATCTGATTCGTTATTCCGATTGAGCCGTGAGATTCGAGGATAAAACTCTGACATTACTTAATTGATATAATTTATCGTTTATTTTTATTTTTATTTTTTTCTTTTAAGTAAGGCGCCATTGCTACGATTTAGACGTATCGAGAAGCGTATGACCCGCGAACTTGTAAGATGTATTAGTTGACTTTGACGTATTCTATACTGAACTTTAAGACGAGATATAAACTAAAGTAGACTATTATCAATCAAAGAAGATATTAAATATTTCAACACCTATCCTATCAATCATTAAACTCTGTGTGCCGTGCAGTTATATGGAGTAGTGTGCCGGTTTTATTTATTATTATCTAAAAATTCTTCTCGTTAAAATGAATCTTTATAATTTGTGCCAACTTTAAATAGTCTTTCGTTTAGAAACAAACGGAATAGGAAAATGAAATTATCTTTGTGGATAATTATAATGTCGAAGTAATAAAGCTAACATTGTTTAACAATGATGTATGGTTGGACAAACTTGGCTTCCAATTATAGGCGTTAATTATATTTATGTTCTTATCATTTCTCAAAAGATCCCATCTGTTTTTGATCTATTTCTATTTTAGTAGTTGATTGTCTTTATAATTCTTTAAATAAAAATTTAACTGTTCATTTAAACTTTAATGTTTTGCATTTTTCTTCGTGTTTATCGTTTGAAAAATCTAATAAACTATTAAAATGTGTTTTACTCTTTTCTCACGTTAAAGGAGCATTTTTTCTTTTCGTTCGGCCGATGAGTTTCTTTCAAACTTCTGGAAAAACTTGAGCCAGATTTCGACCCGTTAAATTGTCTTTCAATCAGACGTCACCAGCAGTCACACCTGCTTCATCACGCTCTGTTGAAGTCGAGATGTTAGTCACACTTCTTGATTTGTCGTCAGACTTTGACATCCGATCGACAACAACATTAAAAGAAAATTTTATTTACGGTAACACGGTTGATTGTGCAGACAAAAGAAAACTTATTTTCCTCTAGGAAAAAAAAAAGGAATAAAGTAAAAGATAAAAAAACCAAAAAATATATTCGTGCAACTTCACTCGGTTATGGTCGACAGGAAGCATTACATATTCTGCAGATGTTTATAAACTAAGTTAACCCTCAAAAAACTGTCCCGCTGCTAGATTTGTATCTTAGCCTGAAGCGCCGATTTAATGAGCTACAATTCTACTGATCTGGTTATTTGTGCGTGATACGAGCATGTGCTCACAACCAAAGATAATGTGTTGCTTCTTCTTCCGTCGCTTCCTGCCGTTTCCATGTTGATTAGAACACTAATTGACTCTCAAAGAAGTCTAATTACGGAACCCATTGCGACATCTGCTGAAACGGAGGTAACTGTGCGAAAGAACACAGAGAGGTGGGCAAACCTGTATTACCTGCTTTCCGTATATCAGTTTATACGCAACATCGACCAAGCCGAACAATAAACGTACAAAACGACTATAGGTTTTTGTATTTTGTCAACTCGACTGTGATGACCTTTAACCTTGACTTAGTCACTCTGTCTGATTTAAGAGTCACGTGAGTCACGTGATTTGAGTGGCTCAGCGGGAAAGACTAGATCGACTTAAGATACTTGTCGTCTACTGTATTTCTTTTCTCTTTGACCTTTCTGTTATCCGAATCCGTTTTCGTTTCTTGACCTCGCTCGACGAGATTTGAACCAGTTCAGACCGGAAATATAGGGAGGGAACACCTGTGTACATTTCTCTCGAAATGACCTAAAGTCTAGACTCTAGACGGTGTAATTTGTTCGGGTTACCTTATTCTTTTTCTTTAACTTCACGGTCAAAACAATATGAGAAAGTTGTGCGTAAAAAAGTGCCTACTTTTCTCTTTCTAACAAGTTTGTTGAACTACGGTAATTTAATACCAAGCATTGTATTTCAATGTCATTTTCGTACAAGATAACACTTTAAATATTTTCTAAGCTTTCTTAATTTTATAAGAAAATAACAGTTTTAATATTTAGAAAATGAATTTTAAATATTATTACATAATATAAAAGTTATATAATTTAATATTGACCTCGTTGAATCGGTAGGCTTTTAACGCGATAGGTATTGTCGAATGCTTTACAATTGACAATGAAGAAATAATTATTAAAATATTTGTTTATTCTTAAATGGTCATATCTATGTTATAACCCAAAGCAATTTTAGTATAATAAAATTACATTATTTAATATTTAAATGTGCCACTTTGAAAATTTAAAACATTTTAGGAGTAATGTAGAAGAACTTGCTAAAATTTTAAATTTTAAATGGTTTGTTTATTAAGCAAAGTAATCGAATGAAGTTTCAAAAAATTCTTTTCTCATTATTTTACTCAAGTAGGCACTTTACGTGTAGATAGTTAAAGTGCTGGCAAAGGAATCCCCTGCAATTGAATCTTGACCACAAAGCAACGTTGCTGTACAGACAGATAATTGATATATTTTGCTATGACAGACATAATTATGTTCGGAGGACACGTTCGACATCAACCAACTGCCACCGAATGTCAATCTGCCAACACACAAGGATAATTGCATCGTTATCTGTCTGGCGCTTTGCCAATCGATAGTAAGGATAGGGTTTGATTGCACGAATCTAGAAATTCTCGACCAGGGCCTTTTCTGAATAAATTCTTTATTGATGCGAAACAATTCGATCTTGATTGTGATTGCGATAGAATTCGTCTGACAGAAATCTCGATAAAATGTTATTCTGGGTAATTTTATCAAATAACCTTTCAATTATTCTGTTTTAATTAATTAATCCAAAGAGACTGGAGTAAAGAAGTTGCTTATCCAACTGTATACATTCCATAAAGAAGAATATAATCAATAGTAAATTTATCGACGTATTGTATCCGGAGAATTGAATTCTTTTCGAGAAACAAATTCTAGGAATGTGTTTTTCGAAAGAAAAATTAATTTAAAAAACAATCCAAGTTTGGAAGAAACGTTTCGAGAGTTTATCAAAGTGTCGCGAGATAAAAGTAAGTCGTAATTACGAGACGAAAGATAATTCAGTTAACTTCCACTCGTCCAGTTTCTTCCCGTTATTTCATCAACCCGAGTTTCATCTTTTCTTTTCCGGTTTCCTTAGAGGAGTTAATAAATTTCTGAAAGGAACTGCTTGGCTAAATTTAAAGTGAAGTATGAACCTTCTACCTCGCAGCATTCTAAATTCCATTTTAATGCAGATTTTGACTTTTTTTCTCTCTTTTTCTCTCTCTCTCTCTCTTTGAAATCGTGAAAATTTCAAACATAATAACCTTACACAACTATAAAATACTGTAATCATAATTTAGCAATAAAAAGCAAAAGAAAAATGTTGCACAATGTCCACCATTTTATGACATATTCCTACTTATAACCCTTATTTAAGAGAGGTCTAATTTATTTTTATGGTTTATTTTCTCGGGCTTGTTGATCAGTTTAAAACCATAAATTTTAAAATTATAATTTAATAAACAACTAAGTTCGATATAAATCTAACTTTTTATTGTTTTACTATGCGAGTGATTATTTAGCTGAAAATAAGTATTTTTATGAAATTATTTAATTTTTTTTTTAGATATTCGTAAGTCCATTAATTAAAATTTATAGTTACAAACTCGAAAGTCTTCTGTACTTCAAAACTTTCCTAAGATTTAGATCATTAAAATGCAAAATAATTCTAAATTTAATAGAGTAGCTGCTATCGATCAGAAGAGATTGGAAAGTTTAAAATTTTATTAACACTACTTTATTGAATTAATATTTCATGAACGTATGCTTATGAGGCTATTGACTCCACCCCATAATGAACAGTGTTTATATCATTCGATCTTATCCAGAGATTTAAGCTATTTCGTCAGGAGGTTGAAATGGTGTTGAGGATTTGTTGTATCTACCCGCCTACGTATCGATTTCGAAGAAAAACTAAAAGAAAATTCAGCAAACTTGGTCAAATGATCTGTTAAATGGTTTATGTGGGATGGATTTGAGGGGTGGCGAATATAAACCGAAGGAAACTGGACTAAAATGTGCTTTTCTGTGTTTATCGATTTTCTTGTAGTAAAAGAACTACCGTTTAACTAACCTCTCTTCGAAGGTATTAATTTTTTCTTGGCTCGATGAAAAGATAGAAATTGCATTAGAAGTAGGGAAATGTTCTTTGTAATTGTCTAAGGCCATTAATTGTCATTACTTAATTAAATTCTTCGATTCGTTTCGCTCGATAAATGAAATACAATTGCAAATTCATTAATTTCTATAATTCTAAATAATTTTAGCTGAAGATTTTATATAATTTCTTAAAATTCCTACAAGCGATAAATTAAAACCAAGGTCACTTGTTGTTTCTGTTGCCAATTGAATGAATAATAAACTCTATAGACAGGGTGAATGAATTTAAAGACTCTTCTGTTGCTCAATAAACGAAAATGAATCGATATTTGTATGAGTGGATTGTTTAATTTGATCTAGGTTATATATTGAATATAAACGCCATTATTGAACGACTGCATCGCCTGATAACGTTGTTAATTCATGGTATATTCGATTGCATTGAAGAAATACTTTTAAGATAAGGCTGCTTCTTTAGTATAGAATTTCCTGGATAAAAAAGGATATTGGAGTCAAGGAGACTGCATTCAGTATTATAAAAGATTTAAGAGATAAGCTTATAATTCTATATAAACAATAATTTAGTAAGCACTTTAATTAGCGATGTCAACGAAAATATAGCGAAACTGTCTTCTCGAATCACACAAAGGTTACTTTAATGAATGTGCATTGACCTAGACTAACTTATAAAACTCCTATTTACGAAATAAGGAAATGCCAAGTTTAAGTGTATTGAAATCAAGTTTCTTGATCCATAAATATTTAATTATCATAATTTAATAATGCATTTTTTTACAATCTTTCTACATAGTTCTAGAATAAGATTACTAACATTTCCAGATAATAGTTATGCTAATTGGTTTATTCAATTTTATCAAATAGTAATGTTGTTTTTATTATTTACGAAATATTTTGAATTTGAATTCTTTTATTCTTTTAATATATTTTTAGGGTTTCTGTCACTTGCATCAGCAATAACTTTTCACCGAGAACATTTATATTATTCAGCCAAATATTTACACAACAGCGACGTTCAATCACAACCGTTATTGACACGGTTAAAACTATGGCTTTTCTCTATTTTCTGTTGTAGTTTTCCAATATGTTTCCACATGTTTCAACATATTTTTTTTTCACTCCTTGACTTAGAATTTTATTAAAATGTTCTTTATTTCCTGTTTCCGTTTTCATTTCTAATTTTAAGTACGCATTACATTTACATTACTAATAATTATAAGTTAATTCTAAACATCTAATATTTTCCTAGTCTGTGCTCTTATTAAATGTTTTTGTTTGAAAAGGTATTTTAATGATTAGTTTTAAGGAATTTAGAGAAGAAGGAGAGAGAGAAATTATACACAAAGATTGAATGAAACGGGTTCAAAATTATTATTTTTATTAACTTATGAGCTTAATTGATTGCTATTTCTGGAAAGACGAATATTTAAGCTAATAAATTGTCAGAATTGATGTTAAGTATACTTTTATAAATATGTCTTACGAATTATTTAATATTGGAACACTTTTATTTCTAAAATTTAATTAGCAAAGCATAATAATAACTGAACGTCTGACTTAAACATTTAAATGAAGTTTTTGTTAAAAAGTAGTATTAATTTGAAATTTTTGATAGGTTTATATTGTAATTTCAATGTTAAATTCACAGTATATTTATATTTTATGTAATTAATACAGTTTATCTTATAAATCTATACAGGCTTATATTCGAGTTTGGATTCCTCTATTGTAGCATGTGTCAAATATATTTAATGTAAAGAATTTTAAATGCAACTTACATAAGTATCAAATGCTTGATGATTATTTAGTTAAGGAAGCGTAAGTCAACATATAATAAGTTTTATTAGACAGAACCACAAATTTGTTGACAAAGGAACAGAAATTGAGAGTCCAGATTGAACATTTTATTATAAAGATTGCAACTAGTCATGGCTTTAGAAACTTCTTAAATATGGAAAAGAAAAAAATTATATTGAACTTTCCTCTGTTAGATTAATATATTTAATGTATTAAATATATATTGCAATGCTATTATCTTTAATCATAAATATTAAAATGTGGACGAAAAATATATCTAAATCTGTATAATATGATAAATTTATAAAGAAATATTAAGTTAAAACAGTATATTAAAAGAAATATTTCTTTAAAGTGGCTTTTAATTCATCGTTTGTATAATGGGATTTTAAAACAGAAGGAATAAAGAATCCAAATCGGATTACCATCATTTACTATATAATAACAGTAACACGAATAGTGATATTGCTATCGATCTTTGAGTAAAATCGACAAATTACATTAAAGAATATTAATCTCTTTAGATTAAATTTAAATTTGATAAATATTTATCCCAAATGAAATTACCTCCTACGTATACAAGCTTTAAAACGAATTTATATTTATTCTATAAAGGAATCTTTCTTCTTAATTTTTATATAGACATCAAGAGTGCGAGTTATTGAAAAATAGGGAATATTAATAAATATAAAGTAGATAGAAACTCTCTTGATGGAAACGTGGAAGGAAAAAAAAAAACTACTTTAGAATTAATATTTTCAAAGTTCAATATTCCGTATCTAATTAATAATTCATAATCTTCTCAAAAGTTATTTCCATGTTATCAATCTTGGTTAATTTTTAAAACTTTTATAAATAATTAAACAGGCAATCGAAATCTTCTTTTGATTTCTAGATACAACTTCCTTTCATTAAGTCGGAGTTGCAAAGATTGCAGCATTTGAACTAAATACGATGAAAAGAGGCTGATTAGTCGAGTGTGGATGAATATTGTGAGCAGATGGTTAGTTCTTCACGCACCTGTTCCTTTTGTAACAATTGCATGTCATCAGGAACGGAAAATTATTTGACATTGTGGTAAAACTACCATCTGCTATCGATGGTATAAAAAAGAATCCTTCACTTCCTTTGAAAAAAGATAAATGATGCTGAAACAAAAACTTCTTCACATATGCCTCTAGGAATAAAGAACTGTTATTCCTTAATTCTAATTTATTTTAATATATATAAACCTTTCATTTGCATCAAATCTCTCTTCACAGTTTTATTAAGTAAATATAGAACTCATAATTATTTACTTATTAAACAATATAATATACGGAACTTGTTAGTACGTAAGGATGTATTTAGCATAAATTTTCCTTTGATAAACATCATGCATATTACAAAGGGTTACACTTTTTTTTTTTTTATGTGTGTCTCTTCACAAACTCGAGTAACACCTGTTACGTCAATCTAGTGTCTGATACTATCTAATTACGAATTAATATTTATTAAACTTGTTAAAAATACCACGCGACGATACATTTATATCATGAGAACAGTCGAAACGTCGAAATAGAATATCAAAATTATAATTTATAAAAATTTCTTAGTGGTTATCGTTGAAAAAAAAAACAAAACAAACAAAAAAAAGGACAATTTCTTCGTGGTGTCAAGTGATGAGAGTTACCTGATGCATGCTCGATTTGTTTGTAGCCCGGGGTTGGAGACCCACTTACTTTTATCATATCTTTGATACGTTCAACCGACCGTGAACAGATCTCTCGCAGCCTCCGGAACTTTTCTCGCATCATCACCTTTCTATCGTAATAAATAACCTATAATATTTGTCCGTTTTAAAGTTCTTTGATCGAAATTAAAATGGTCGTACGTGTCAAAAATTATTAAAAATATTTAGAAAAATAACCCTATTCGATAATCGTACACTACACGAGTTACATAAAAGAATAGAGAAAAAATATGCAAGAGCTTACGTAAATGTGTTTAGATTTGATTTCTGTACGAAAGTAATGTTTTCTTGGTAATATTGGAAGGTGAGATTCCGTAATAAAAGAAAGTAAAATAACCTAGCAATTCACTTTCAGTAGAAATGATGGCATTTGACACACAATTACTTGGATTTGGTCTAAAGTGCTTTCTGTCGAACGGAATGGATAGGAAATGGAGGTGAGGAACTGTCTCATTTTAGAATTTTCCTCATTTTCCCCAGGAGTAAAGTGACTCGAAATACCACCAATGTTTTTACTCTCACGTCACGATGGAGTGTTATTTAAAGTACGTCTTCCACTGATTTATTTATAGATGTCCTGCAAGATTTCTTTTGTAGAAATGATTTTATTGATTGTTAACTAAATTTAGTAAGTCTGTGAGTTAAGTGTAAGCTTATTAGCAAATATGACTTTCACTGGTTTGATATGATTAGTTTACATTTTAAATTTTGCATCTTTATTAAGTTACACGTCACAACTAATACAAGTTATTTGAGTTCAAGAGGAAGATTTTATTTAAGTTTGTTTATATTATTTTTAAGTGAATGAATCATATAAATATATTTTGTGTGTTTACAAATTAATTAATTTATCTCTAAGTGTTCTCATTTATTTATAGAGACTTAACAAAGAGCTAAGGTGTTCGCGGAGTAGCCAAATTCATTTTGTTTATAAGTCTAGAAGTAGTGTTTATGTCTCTTGCCACTGAAGTGGAACCTTTCGCTTGGCAAAGAGCGGGTTTAGTGACGTCGGCTCGGATTACGATCCTATCACGTGACATAACTAATTTCCGCTTCGCCGAGACGTCACATCCGCTTACGTTGTTTCCCAAATTGGTTTCGGCCATCGACTGATTGGATGGTTTCAATTCTCCGATTGGTTGGTCAATCTACAAAAAAGAAAAAAAAAATTGGCATTTAATTACTGTTGAGGGTAAAGACCCGCTTTATTCGCGAATAAGTTACATTATCTATCCTCGTAACGGATGAAAACTTTTCAAGCAATGAAAAAAAATAATAAAAACAAAAAAAATATAGGAAGAAAGTGAGCGTAACATCACGCTATAAATAGGTCCTTGTCATATGCAAAATAAGCATATATCATTTGACTAATTAATATTAATTTCTTATCATTACGGCATATCTTTTCTTGTTCTTTGGTTCCTTTATCAATAATATTAATCTCAAAACATATTTTTTCCTCTTTTTTTTCTTCGTTAAAACCATAATTAGCCTTTAAATACTGTTTCTTCTTTCTTAACTATACTGCACATTAATTTAAGATTTAAAAAAAATAACAAAGTAAAAATCTTTTTAAAATGCTAAGAAAATAATTTGGAAGAGAAATTTAAATACATTGCAGCATAAATGATATTTTATAAAATTATATTTGCTTAAATACAGTTTAATGTGTATTTTAAACGTTTCAACAGCCTCTATAATAGCAAAAAAGTCTTAGAAAGAGTAGAATTTAATTACATTTATTAATAGTAAATTGGGTGTCATACACTTAAATCTTAATTACCTAGTATAGTTTTTCACGTGTTTTTTCATTGCTTATAAATTTACAAGTGTTAATTTCAACCTAATTAAGAAATATAATCATTTTTCTATGAGCAAATTAAAAATACATTTTAGTGTATTTAGTATATTTTAGTGTAAATCATCTTGATAAATATTGAAAGCGAAAATATTAAAAACCTTGGCATTCTCAGACGATGTATCGAATCACGTAACATGTTAGACGACAATCTAATAATCAAGAACGATAGCATTGTTTCAAGACATGAATGAAATCGCATTGGAAACAGGTTTGAAACTGTTGCGAGGTCTGGGAAATAGCCTTAGGGATATTTTCTGCGTAAAGACAACAATGGATTGTAGGTAAATGGTACGGGAAGTGTTAACTCTGTTCACGTCAAATCCGTTCTCTAATTTAATATAGTCCTTATAAAGGTGTCTAAACTGTGACCTTTCTTTGCCTGGGAAACTTCCCAATTTCTTACAGATAAGTTTCCGGTGGCAATTTAATAAAAGTGATAATTAATTTCTACAACATTTGAAAGTCGGGAAAAGTCGTTCTCCCAATAATACACATATTATCATTAATCATAGAGAAGAGACGTTTTCGTGAGAATCACTTGCTAAATTACGAGCTAAGTGTGTAGTAATAAGATAATTTTGTGTTTCTATGGATTCTGCTCGTTCGAGTGAATCCCATTGCTCTTTTATCAAAGGGAATATTTTGTTTCGAACATCTAGTAACCAAATAAAAAAACATCTGAATTTTCAATGTGTTCCATTGAAATCCATTAAGAATCTGCCAGCCAATTTATAAACATTTCAATCTCCAGCATGATAATTTTACAAGTGGACTTTTTACGTCATTGAGGTTCTGGTTTATTATTATTATTGATTTTTTTTTCTTTTGTACTGTAATTGTGCTCAGTTAATCGGTTTTTACTCTTTACAAAGATTTTTAACAAAAAATTGAGAGATGTTACGATAATACAATAGAAATGTCTAACTGAGAACAAAATTGTGTCAACTCGAAATGATGGATGATCGAGTTGTCTTCGACTGTAAACCTCTTGATACACCTGCGATATTCACTGTCAGACGCTGATTGGTCAAGAAAAGTATACCGTTGTTTCTATTACATACATGTTCTGTATTGGAACACGATCCTCCACTTCTCTATCTCGGTTTCCTTCAAAGATCTTTTATAAGATTTCCAAGACAAGTGAGCGTAGTTTGAAATCGAGATGTCGTGCACTTTGAACCGACCATCGAAGCTTCGGTGCATTGCACGTATTGGTTCTGAAGTAATACGATGCTGTTAGACCAATTCACTCTCTCACTCCATTTTACAACTCGTCAGTTGGAGTCAAGGTTCAGGGGGAGGTACTCTTATTCTGTTGGGTTAATGGTCTGTCGATAGGTTTGTTGTGTCTGATAATAGTTTTCTTTTCCTGTTTTTTTATGCTGAAAAGTTTTTTCCTAAAACCTAAAAAAAGTAAATGTAACTCTTTAAACTTTCCGTATACAGTGAGTTTTAAATGAAGGCTTTGTTGGCTTATTATAGCTTATAAGTTTATAATTGGCTAATTATCTTTAAATAATAATCTTCTACAACATAAATTACTGTCAGCAATTTTATTTAACAAGCAGAGATCGACTTATAACAAGCAAAAGATATATCTTCATATAATTATTTCGACAGCACTTTTTCTATACTTTTGCAGAAAAGAAAATAATTTCACGATCTTAACAGGAGCAAATGTAGTTTAAGTAGTAGGCCTAGACCTATATAAAAGCCATATCTTAAGTCGTTTCTCACATCTATAAAAATTGCTGTAAAGAAAGGAACTGATAACGAAAAGAATGTTGATTGAAAAAAGAAATATATATATATATATATATATATATACGTCATTTTCAAAATATTTGTTCTTATGAAGAAAATAATCTAAAAATACTTTTCTTGCTTTATATATATAAAATATTCTCCAGATTTATAAATTAATGCGACTAAATTTCTCTGGAGTTTTGATTACAGAAAAATTGTAGCAAAGTCATTACCATTGGCTTTTTTTTATCGTCAAGGGATTACTACAGCGAGGAAATACGATTCATCTTCACACACAGATTTTGTATCCTAGAAGAGATTCTATTTAGGTGAAGAGAGTATACACTGTCCATCCATCACGCGGCTCCAAATGTCATCCATCATTGCAACTAAACTGGATATTAATACTCGAAAATCACGAGTATTTTCGAGAGAAGGACAAGTTGAGAAAAGAGGTAAACTGCAGAAAGAAATTGACTCGTCTTTCTTCGAATTTTTTTCTTCTTGTTTATTGAACTGACGAGAGTTTTTAAAAATATATAATGTTTTTTTTTTTCATTTTTACTCTTTTTAAAATAAGAAAAAGATCGACGACTTAATTTATTATAATGAAATATTCTTTTTTATTGTTTTAAATAATTAAAACAGTCTCGACCTGTTTATAGGTGTGAGAAATCTTCAAGAAAGTTTTATCTTTTAAATCGTCAGGTGATTAAGGATATGTGTGTCAAGGATACTTTCGAGATATCTGAATAAGCGAATTTTTAATTTTGTTGAAGCTCCGAGTCATTGCCCCGTTCTTGTCAGCGAATGGTGGTTCCCACACATCCAATAGTCGGACTAACAATACTTCTGATGTTACTGAATGACCGGTTCGAAGCAGCAATCAGCGTCACCTTAGTTTCATTCAGGTTATCTTTCTTTTTCTTCTCTTTTCTATTATCTCGAGAAACAAAACATGGCTTTCATTCGACGATTATATATTGGCCACAGGGTTATTACAGCCACCCGTCTAAGATATTGTATCGTCTCTTCGAGGATAATAAAAAAAAATTTCTTTGTCTAGCTCTTCGTCCCTTCCGTGAAATATGAAAAATTAAACGCCCTCGAAATTCTTTTTTTGCCTGTTTTTTTCCTTTTTCTATTCTTTTAACGAGGCAAATTCCATTTTTTCCGAATTTCTAATTAATTCTCGTAGCTTCATGTTCTTTATCTACCTATTTATAAAAGTTACTCAATTCATAAAAAGAATAAAATCGACTTAAACGAAAAAAAGTCTCCATTTAAGCGAGAGACGTTGAATAAATAAGGAATGAGTGAAATTTTACTATTAGGCTAATTTAAAACGAGAATAAATTAGATTTACGCGAAGCTAATGATCATTAAAGCTTGGCCGACCGAATTCACAACCGAAATGACTCTTATTGGGTAAACAATTTTAAACATGTTTTATTGTTTCTGTAGATTCTTTGAAAATCTCGAGGAGTGTTTACGTTATCCGGGGAATTACTTCAATTCTCTAGAGTCACCAATCATCGAAATTCCTGCGGAAGGCAGAATCTAATTAACATTAATAGACTCTAAAATTTGCTAAATCGAGCACAAAGTATTTAGTAAGCGCATCTTGTCATTAATTGTAAAGCAAACCGATATGAACAACGATTAAGTAAATAACGTGGAATGTGAGTTACCCGTCAGTTTAATAATGCTACCACTATTTACCTGAAGAATTCACGTAGGAAGTTTATAAAAGACATTGCTGTGGTTATCGTTTACGTTCTTTGTTTAGACATCGTTTAGCTAGTATCTACAACAAATTACGTCTTGCCAGTACAGCGAGTATCGGCCACACCCTTACACTTTGTTGTTCGACATGGAGTAAACATGACATTGGTATCGCTTGACTTACTTCGGAATCGTAACCTAGCGTGACGCATCATAACGCGTGACTGAAGGAGTGCGATGCGTCGCGCTTAGCCATTGTTTAACCTTGCCTATCGATACTCCGATACATCTGGCTCTGATTATCAGACACAATTGACTCGTTTTAATCTTTTCGAGATTGTAACGTAATTAAATATAACCAGACTTCCATCGTTTCCTTCCTTTCATTTTAAATGACTTCGTCTACGTCCGTTCCGATGAATGCTTTTGGAATGGTGTCCATCTATATGCACGTACTGTACAATGATACTTCGTATTAATACAATTTGGCATTTACCTTTAAATTGTATAGAAATGCCGTCTATATAAAAGTCATTTCGCATCCTCTAATTATGTAAATTATATCCTCTACACAGTTTCCTTTAAAATGAATGTTAATGAATTATTACTTGGAAACTAAAATTTAGAATATAGATAGAAAACAATGCTTGCTATTTTGACCATTACAAACTTTCCAGCATCGAAACTTTTACGATTAAATTAACAACGACCTTTGATAGAATGAAACTATTAATAATTTCTCGTCCGTTAATTTTAAATAAGAAGGAACTGTATTCCGTAAGGAATTAAAAAATTTACTATCAAACTACCGAGTGTGAAAGTTAAACATTTTATTCTTTATAATGTGTGAAAGGTTGCAATGGCCACTTTGCTATATAAATTTAATCATATTCTTAATTGAAAATCTAAAGAGAGATACTTTTCATTTTAAGATATAAAATATTCCAAGTAAGAGAAAACGTCTAGAATATCAATATAAATCTTTAAGTAACGATTAAATTACGAATATTTTATATGAAAATTGCAAAGTTTCGTTTTGTGTGGAGAAATTTTTTTTCCCAATTTAAAATCAAAATATTTCACAGGTAACGATTTTTTAAATTTGCGTTAAATAGAATTTTGCATTACTCATTCCAACACGTAAAGATACCGAAAGGAAGAAGAAGAAGAAGAAGAAGAAAGATGGGAGTCGAACGTTTCGGTGGACTATTTTGAGTATATTTTTTATTTTATTTTTACTTTTCGGACAAAAGGAACATTTTTCGAATGCCTACGAATTGATTTCCGATGGTCCCGACAGAGAAGGTTCCGAAATTCAGTCAGAAAATATTACCTACTTCCTATTTGATTTGCATATCAAAGAATGCGTATAGAATCGATAAAGAATTAGAGATGAGATATTCATTTTATATCCACAAATTTTTAGATTATTTTTTATAAAAACTTTAAAATATTTTTAACTTTCTGAAGCTGATATTATTTACATTTTAAAATAGAATATATTGATACCTTCCGATTATCTCCCTTATTTTTATCTTAAGAAAGTTTAGAAACTTCTCGTTTTATAACAGAAATAATTTATAAAAGAAATTTTAACGATTTTATTCCTGATTGAGAATTTTTAAAAAAATCTTTAAACATTTATATTTATATAATTCAGTATAAAATTATTGAAATTATTGATATTTCTGAATTTTAAATTAAATTTTTATATTATGGAAAGTGTGATAAACTTACAGAAAAGTGCAGAGACCACGAGAAGAAACCAGTTTCAGTTACGTGCTTGTTGAATATAACGGTAAAAGATGTTTAGAAAGAAGGAAAAAAAAGCAGAGAATCCGGTTGAAGAAGATCCACAGGTGCTGGAAATATTTGTTTAAACGCTTCAGTGGTTAAATCTTGCGATAAAATTTCAATGACCGAAGATTCGTTTCCTTCAGTCACAACCATTTTGATCACACTCAGTTTATTAGAATGCTCAATTCCTATCTAACCAGACATTATCCTTTTGGTCACGATTTTAAGCCACACAGATCCCATTGCTGAGGAAGAAGCGTGTTAATCAGAAATTAAGCTATAATCTATCAGGCGGTTCTGCCAATAAAATTAAGCTAATAAAAATTGCCCATTTTTAAATTGAAATTTAACAATAATAATTCATGTCTATATCCTCATAAACTGTTACAGTTCTTTCAGTTTTTTTTCCAGACTTCTTTAACCAGTCAATGATTATATTTAGGCCTATATAAATATTGCGAAACATATCAAATATTTATTTTTCTCTCGTTATTAAAACTGGTTATTCATAATAAGTGCAGCCTAAATTAGATGATGATAGAGAGAGAGAAACATTTTCGTCTTTGTACATTCTGTTCGTAGCCTTATTCGGCAATATTGTTGCTCTACCTTTACTAAGCCACCTATAGAATATTATCGATCTCTCAATGCCTCTCTTTCTGCTATACTTTCCTAGCTAGAATTTCTCTTTTACCCGAATATTTCTTCTATAAACGGAGGATTTAACTTTATCATTACCTACACTCGAAAATATTAAATGGCGATTTAACATATTAATTTTATAAAAGTGAAGGATTTTGAAAAATGGATCGGCTACGAAATATCAAAAAACGTTTTTATACCGATCGAATATCTTTTCCTCACACCCGTTCGATATAAACTATGAGAGCACCTTTTGGTGCTTCACTGGTTGAATCTAAGTCATCAAATCCTATTCTGGTGTACATTTCGTAGCTTAAAATAACATCTTTTAATATCTAAAATAGTCTAGTGACATCGAAAGACAGAAAACCTTTTCTATTGTCAATGAGATCGGCATAGTTCTCTTTCATACATCTAATACGAAACATTATTATTAAAATATTTTAAGATGTAGTTATATTATAGACTAATCTTTACTATTTCCTTTTTTTAATATAGGCTATATATTTAGAAAGTGCTATCCAGAAACAATAATAATGTAAAACTTACATTTCTGCTTTAACATTATTCGAAAAAAACAGTTAACTCTTTATAAATCCAGGTTTTGATAGGATAAAATTTGACAAAATTCACAATATGTGTAGAATTTGATAGAAAAATAAAAGGTCCAGTAAAGAAAACTGATCTATAAAACATTTATAAAAATTGTATTTAAAAAATTACAAAATTTAATAGTTATTTCCACCTCTATAATTAATAAATGACAAACCTTTTATCTAAATTAAAAAAAAAAAGAAAAAATTGGAAAGTTTTCATTCGAGGAAAATTTCACTGGACCTTCCTCGTTGCATGGTGCTTTTGGACCAAGTAACGACGTCCTACTCAGGCACGTATTCGACTCCATCCTCCAGGTACACAAACAAGAATTTGATGTATTCGATTCGGAATCTACGAACAAGAACTTTGCTTCTCTGATCATCGAAATGGTCCGAACGATTAATCGATTGATCCAGTTGTAAAAAGATTAATTTAAGAAAGTTATAAGAAAAGATTGTTCGATTTAGCGCAGTTTCTGATACAGTAAAATAGAAAGTAAGGAAAGTTACCTTCCACCTAACAGTTCAGGTAATAATTTTATATTTGAAAATATATTGAAATTTATATATTCTAACACGTTGAAAATTTAGCTTGCAAGTTTTATAGTCGAAACTTATTGAAGGAGAAAAATGTGGTAACTGCTTCTTTGTTTCGAAACTTCGATGTAAAATTCTAAATTTTTAGGACCGTATGCATGTTTTGTTTCATTGTTTTCTATTTGTTTTGTTTGCAATGTCCTAAAATTATCTGGCATTACACAAACAAATGATAAACCTTAAACTTTCGCATTTACAAAAATTTATGAAAATTCTTAAATAGACAATACTACTACTGTTACTAAACTTTCGCATCTTATATTCTCAATGGCATATTAATAATTTATAATTTAGGTTTTAGTATAATTTCTAAAACCGAATGCTAAAAAAAACTATTTACATTATTATCTAATAAAACATTACAGTATTGAAAATTATAAAGATCTAAATAAATTAGAATTGACGCTTCTTTTCCCAGTAGGTTTTCTTTTATGTTTATGTTTATAGCTATTTTACAGAATATTTGATCGCACGAAAATTTAAAATTGCTTTCCTCTTCGTAAGTTTTAGAAATTTTATTCGAAGACATCTCCCTCGCGTTTCGTAATAACAGAGACACGTCGTGACTCAGTCGCATAGAAACATACAAACTCGCTTTATTCTTAGGCAAGATTTTCTACCACGTTCTAAAGTTGAAAAAGTGGGTGTGAGCTGGATACTTGTTCCTAACTCGATTTTCTTCGATGCAAAATACATCTACGTTTACTTCTATTTTATCAAATTAAAAAGAAAGTATCTGTTTTTTTTTCTCTTATTATATTAACATTTTAATATAAGTAAATAAATTTCTATTTTAAATTTAATTTTGATTAGTTTTAACTGAGTTAATTTATGACACCGAATGAATCTATTGAAAGGAAGAGGAAAAGAAAGAAAAAAGAAAAAAACCAAAAGAAGAGGAAGGAAAACAATTCTTTTAAGTACAAAAGTTTTATTCAAAAACGAAATTTCATAGCTAGAAAATGAAGNTGACGTACCCTATAAATCATAATTAAATTGTGACACGAAGGATTTTATTTCGAATTATAGTAAAGACTTGTGTAAAGTCTTTGGCGAAGAATTTTTATGAAAAGCTCATTTTAAAATCCTTTGACTAAAATTCTTAATATATTGCTTATAAATTCTTATAAAGAGATTTAACAGTTATTTACTAAATGTAATACATTTTAAAATAATGTTTTTCTTACTTTAATACAGGAATATGTTGAGATATTTATATTTCCTCTTGTTGAAATTACAAAACAAAAAAGAAAACTGAACTTATCCTTAATGCAGCGAATTTATTCGCAATTTAGTATAACAAATTCTCGATTTTATTTGACTCGTTTATTAAGAAAATTTGATTAATTATTCTGCATAATTAAGGAAAATTAAAACTAAATATAATTAAATTCCTTTAAAATAAATAAAACAAAATTTATTAAAAACTTAAAAAAAAAGAAAAAAACCAAAAGAAGAGGAAGGAAAACAATTCTTTTAAGTACAAAAGTTTTATTCAAAAACGAAATTTCATAGCTAGAAAATGAAGAACTAAATTTGCCAAGAATATTCTCTCTCAGAAAAAGGATGCAATTTCGATTTCGCCTTTAGAAGTAAAAACTTTCATTAAAAAAGTTTACGGTTTATAGAATTGTCTCGGAGATCTTTTGGTAGTTTTTGCTGTCTTTATTGCTAGATACTAAATCCGGTGACAATGGCGAAGATTCATTGTAAGGACGATGATAAATGGAGTTTAAATTCGGAGAAGTCAAGAACACTAGAAGCAAATTACCCGTGCGTAACTCGAGTATATTAACTTTATTTTTATCGTACATTAATTACGTTTCTCATTTGACTACTTAATGTGAATTTCATAACGCGGTCAAAGCTTCCAATGTCAAGAACACCGACGATTTCTCTCCTCTATGCCAAAATATGAATATGCATGTTGAACTATACTTACATTTTCACTGTATATTTATCGAAGTATAAGTTTATATTACTGACATAGTGTATATAAGAATAAGTTTTATATTTATAAGCATAACTTATCGATTTAGATTGCTTTATTTTACTTTTCCAATTATTCTTTGTTTATCATGGAATATTTATAAATACGATGAAACCTCTGAAGAACGACCATTGAGAAAAACATTTATTTTTAAATGTGTTTTTAAGTGGTAGTTCTTCAGAGATTGTTTGGCAGTTGTCTGGAGGCTATTTTATATGTATTTTTGTTTAAAATAAAATCCTGAAAAGATGGTCTTTATTTAAGGTGACTGCTATTAGAGGTTCGACTGTATATTAGTTTTGCATGTATGAACCTCCGAATTAATTATCATTTTTAGTGTAAATGCTAAAATTTCTTCAAAATACAACAATATTTTAAAGTAATTCTGATAAATAAAATAGAATTTTAATTTTTATTAAATACGTAAATTACTCGATTTAACAAATTAAGTGAAACGAGAATGCTCGCTTCTGTTTAACGAGTTGTAAGCAGAGAACAGAGTGGAAAAAAGGAAAAACAAAATCTACTTTACTTACTTTTTGGAAAGCTTTCTACTGTTTTAAGTTGTATCGGAGATTGCAAGGATTTTCATTAAAGTTTTTTCTTTTTATTCTATCGATTTATTACCTACAATCATCAGATTTTCGAAAAAATTTCTGGATTAATAATTTTGAAATAATCTTTTACTTCGTCGTTCCTTTCATTTTAATATTGACGTACCCTATAAATCATAATTAAATTGTGACACGAAGGATTTTATTTCGAATTATAGTAAAGACTTGTGTAAAGTCTTTGGCGAAGAATTTTTATGAAAAGCTCATTTTAAAATCCTTTGACTAAAATTCTTAATATATTGCTTATAAATTCTTATAAAGAGATTTAACAGTTATTTACTAAATGTAATACATTTTAAAATAATGTTTTTCTTACTTTAATACAGGAATATGTTGAGATATTTATATTTCCTCTTGTTGAAATTACAAAACAAAAAAGAAAACTGAACTTATCCTTAATGCAGCGAATTTATTCGCAATTTAGTATAACAAATTCTCGATTTTATTTGACTCGTTTATTAAGAAAATTTGATTAATTATTCTGCATAATTAAGGAAAATTAAAACTAAATATAATTTAAATGTTTATTTATTAAATTATAAAATCATTCGAAACATTTTAAAGCGGTATTTATAAAAATGTAATTCAAATTAATTTAGTATGCGTCTAAACATTTGTCTGGAATAAAATTCTAAATGAAACTTTATCAAAATAGAATTGTTTAATTATGAACAGATTTTTATGCATTTACATGTTATTAATTTGTAACTATAAAGTCTATTTGGATTTTTCATTGTAATTAATTTTAATAGTTAATATATAATATTCTATAATATTTCTTAGCACACTTTAAAGTTTATAATTGGAAAAATATATAAAAATTTTTATTTTATTAAATTATCAGTGTATTATTAAAATGTAAGGAAATTTTATTAATTGATTTGTGCGTACAATATAAATAATTGCTTGAATATAACACAAGGTCTTGAAGCATTCAAAGATCACTGGACATTCATGTTTATGAAAATAATAATTTTTAGGAAGTAAAATAGTAATATTAATTTCATCTTTAGGCAAAAATTAATGTTTTATGGACGTTATTACTCCATTTTCTTAATAAGAATTGAATTTAAAGAGGAAAAGTATCATTGTATAATAAAAAAAANATATAAAATAGCTTCGTAATAGATTTTCTATTTTTGAATAAATTTTTCATTAATTTGTCAAAAAAAGCCACTTAAGTTTAATTATAAACTTCAACTTCTTTCTTGATTAGAAATTGGTGAAGTACTGTAGAATAAAGCAAATTGATATGAGCAAAGATTTAAACACACAGGCTTATTGATCGATCGTTTCATATCTTCATGGACACATTTTAGACTTGGAATTTATCGAAAGAATTTCAGCAGAAAGTTACCGTGAGAAAAACAAACTGTATAGGGACGCTAATGTATGTAAATAAATGAAATAATAAAAAATAAATAAACTGTATACTATTATTTATTACCCGTCGAACCTGGCGAAAATTGCTTAGGGAGAAACTAAATGATATGAAGATAGTTTATATTGCATTAGGCATTGATGATTAAACCCAATGCTTTGCACTGCAGAAAAATGAAAAGTAGACATTAAGATACAACAGCTTAATATAATTTACTTTTATAATGAGTACATGAAAAAGATGAATCTGTTGGGTCAATTCATCGCTCAATACAGACCAGCAATTAAATCTAACAAATGATATTGTTTATTCTCTCGAATTATTTGGACATTCTTAAAACTGCACTACGAACATAAAAGTGATCGGTAGGAATTTACAAGATAGATTGTTTGTGGACATCTAACATCTGGTTCTTCAAGAACTAGCCTAACTGGACATCTGGTATTCAACTTAATAGGTCCACGCGGCAATGATCATCATCAACAGCAAAACAAGGAAGATGCCATTATGGAGAAAAGAATACCGGGATGAAATGCAAAGCTTCTGAGCTCTTAATATAGCCTGCATTCATCGCTCTTAGATCTAGGTTATAATGAAAATTTATATAGGAAATTCTCATTTCCTAAATGAGAAGTTATATGACTTATCAACTTAAAGTTTGTTTTGAAAACTAAAAGAATGCGCAATTAGTAACTTTTCGATGAAAACATGCGTTAAATTTGTTATAAAGCATAGAATATTATGTTTTTATGGAGCAGATTAAACGATATAAAAGTATAATTTAATCTGCATTTTTTGAGAGTAAAATTTTATAGTAACTTTAAACAGTATTATCAATTTATCGTGTTATACAGAATAAAATAAAAACCAAATATAATTTTTATATCATTGACATAAATGTCGCAGTTTTTGTAAAGGTTCAGAGTATTCTATTTTTTTAATATTAAACTTTTTAAAAATAAAAAACTAATAATATTTTCGAACTTCTCTTTTAAAAAAGAATTTTTTTCAATAAAAATTTCGGCATTTGAAGTAATTTATAATATATAAAAATGAACTTTGAGTTTCGTAATATTTAAAATTTATTTTTTTGATTATGAACGTACGGAATAAATTTATTTTATTATTATTTCTATTATTAGCAACAGATATACTATTTTTAGAAAATAAAAATGATTGAATATAAGAAAAATTTCGTATTTTTTTTCTACAATTTGTATGTAGAATTAAACAAATTATAATTATTATTTTTATACTTTAACTTTTTAGAAAAAGTTTTTTTTCTCTAATTGTAAAATATAAAATTTTGTTTCTAACTATTTATTAATACGTTTTCTTAGAACTCCTGTAAAAGTTTTCTCGATTTTAATTACCTTTCTTTAACACATATTTCTCTCGATGAAGAATTGGTTATTGTATTGATACTGCCTGTCTGTCTGTACAAGCGATTTCGATCGACTAAATATCATTTTAATATAATATTAATTCATTTGCAAAAATCAAGCAAACATTACTGTGTTATTTCTTAAAATGTATAACATCTGTTGAACTAACTTTAAATCCGTTAAATGCAGAATTCCAAATGTTTAAATAATATCGATTTCTTAGTATCAAAAATTCATTTATACGCTCGAATTTTTTTGAGTCCATCATAAAAAATTTCTCGAATCAATTTTATTTAGATTTTACATTAAATTAACATATTTTTTTTTTTTTTACAAGTGATAATTATTTCTGGTGTTCATTAATTGTATGTCTGTAATTTAATTCCGTGTCACTTACCGAGATTCGTGTCACAGATTTTGTTAAATAAGAATAAGAAAATGCCATTGAATACGGTAAAAATTGTTTCTAAATCCAAGATGAATAGAAAACAACAACCCTATTCTCTGTTCGTTTTATAACAGTTCGTATTATACAGCGGAACTCGTTGATATTGTATTGTGAAAAATCCCAATTCTATATCCGGGTAAACGTTTTATCAAAGTCACAAGAATTCTATTCGATATTTTGATGTTTACTGAGGGAATTATTAAATTTAAAACTTGTGAAATAATAAAATATTTAGTTTATTCAACGGGAATTTCGATAAAATAAAAAGTGAAAATACCAAATATATTCAAAAAATTTACAATATAAAGGTATTTCTATAACGATAATATTTGTTACACATTTAGTATCCTTGATTTTGTGGTTTTTTTTTTCTATATACAGAACTGACATTGGATTCGATATATAATTGGGCATTGGGCCACAATAAAATCGATGACGCGACAATAGCGCCATCTAACGGAAGAAATTCTATACAGTTCGTTCTTTAAGAGGTCACGTGTTGTGGATTTATTAGTGAAAGATTAAAAAAAAAAAAAAAATTAAAAGATTAATTTTCATTTAACCTCGAAGTATTTTGCACAAATTACTTTACATTTTGTTGCATTATTTTTAAAAATTTACGTACAAAAAAATTCGATAACGCTTCGATAACTTCTACTTTCGCATCAAGTTTAATGAACTTAAAGCAGCAATTGATTTTTTTTTAAAATATATATATATTTCTGTTATAAAAGGATTATTTATTTATTTTTTTTATCCTCTTTTAGAATTTAAATTGGAATTCGAAATAGAAATCTAAACTAAAGCTTATCTGAAACCATAGTTAAGCTTAAAATCTGAAAGCTTTGTTACAAAATGATCGAATATTAGGATTTAATTGTATCTTGTATCTTTTAAATGTTGTTTTAAAAAAAAAAAACACTTTTTATCGTTAAATTGCTTTTATTTTTACTAAAATTTCGATTTTTCGTATCTTCTTTTACCTAAATAAAATTTATTTTTTGATTAATTATAATATATTTTTAAAGGAAAGCTGTTTAAAAAAATAAGAATGCGTTTATTCTTTAGCTGTAATGTTTCATTAAAAAATATTTTTATCTCGTATAAATAAGTAAAAACTTGAAATGATTTAATTTAAAATATATTCTTAGCTTTTATAATAAAAAAAATATTTAAAAAAAAAAAGTTTTTATATGAATATTAATTAAAGAAGAGCGTATTATCTTGTTAATGATTAATATGCAAGAAGCACAACTTTACTTTTTTTTTTTTTAATTTTATGAGAAAAAATATACTCAGTTTAAAATAATTTAAGCTTAGTAAACATTATAAAAAGTCAAGAAAGAGAATGAGATTTTTAAGATTTATAGTTTTGTAAAAAGAAATAAAAATATATATTTATATTTAAATAAAAATTAAAATTACTAAACATGACATTCCAGTTATTCTTTTCAAGTAGAAAAAATAATAAAATAAAATTGAAAAAGTAGAATATAGCACAATTTTCAAGATGAATTTCCGTTCTAGATTTAAAAATAAATTTTTATAACATTCTTGCTTTTATCAAAATGAATTTATTATAAATATATGAAAGTATTTTTGTATAAAGGGCGGATCTTTAAATTTAATTTCTTGTTCTCTTGTTAAATACTGAATTCTGTATGGCCGCATTTATATGGAATCGCGTACGCAATTTGAATTTTAGAGCAGAAACGAGAAATTTATGGATAAATTTGTGGTTTGTATATTCAGTTTTAATTCAACAGCTTTAATTATCATAAATAACCGTACAACTCCCGTTACGTTTGCTGGCTTATCGAAGCACAAAGCAAAATTACAGTCGCATAATTAATACTTATGTCTAGTGTAATATCAAAGAGAAGCAAACACACTTCCATTTTGAAAAGAGAAAAGTTTAAAAAGTGAAAAATTTGAAAAACAAATTGCCGAACAAAAAAAAAAAAGTATATTTTTTAGTTTTAGAATTTACTAAATCGATACGAATTTTAGGAAAACGGGATGGAAACTTTAGGAAAGAAAAAAAAAACAAAAAAAACCTCATTCGACTTGAACATAGTAAAAAATTCCTTAGATCGCCATTGCAGATTATTGTTCGGGAATGTTGTAATTTAGGAAAATATTTATTTAATGTATCTTTTATGGAGATAATCTTGTATTTTATACGTAAAAAAATTTCAAAGTTAGTTGGCATTAAGTATTATTATTGTCAGCTTATTTATCCATCGATGATTATTAATAGGTCGTTCATAACGGTAAGTTATTTTTCGTTATAAATTATAAGCAGTAGTAGGGGAATGTACGGAACCCTTCCTGGGTGGTAGCTAATGATGGTTGCTAGTCCTCTATCTCGTTTACTACCGAAACACCGAAGAGAAAATCTCTGGAGCGTTGGATTATGACTACATCAGTCACCGGCGTGTTAGGCTCTGATTAAACGTAACATAAACTATTGCCCAATAATTCACTTAAAGTGTAAATTTATACAATCGAAGCTAAGGAAAATAAACGAGGACCTGTTTTTGTTCAATCGATAACGAATAAAGTATCCCACAGGAAAGAACTTACTGAAGAAAATGTAAAAAAAAAAAAAAAAAAAAAATATGGAAACAAAATGGATGATGTATAGCTGTTTTTTTATTAATCTTTGCAAAAATTGCTTATAAGAATTAATACTCTGAGAAATAATAAAGAAAGATAAATATTTTGAAATTTCCATTCCAAACATTTTTTCTCCTCCCCTGTATCGAAAACAATTCATCGTATTCTTTTATATTTATGGAAATATTAGAGAAGAGAAAAAAAAAATATCGTAAATTTTAATTTAAATAAATAAATTTCTTAGAAATTGATTCAAAGAAAACTTTTGCAAATTAAGATAATATACTCGAGAGGAATAATTTTAATCTACTTTATATGCTGCTCTACTTATCGAGTGTAGATTACAAACAGTTTAATGCACGTTTTCGGATTTTGATCTCGTAAATCTTGAACTAAATAATACTCTTCGCAGAATGTGAGTAAGTCTACTAACAGATATTTGCAATCCCGTTAATTTTATTACGGAGCAAGGAATAATTACGAATGCTTAGTACAATTGTTATATACAGTATATAAGTTCAACGGTTCTGCATTGTGTGTGATAATAACAAGCGGCAATTAGCGCATTAAATAATTAATTTGAATGATTAGAGAGGGGCGAGAGAAAGAGAGAGTTGGGATCTACAAAAGTCTCATTAGTGAACTGAATAGAATACGAAAAAAATTAAATATATTTTTTTAAAGTATGGCTTTAAATATTTGGTAAGAACGTAGAAAATAAATTAAAATAATTCAAGAAAAATATAATTATAATTATTTAAAAAATACTTTATCGAACACACTACTTTTGATGTAAGTATTATAGATAATTTAATATTAAAAATCATTATTTTTAATCCTTATAATTATGTTTGATAATTAATTTATCATAATTTTATTTTTTTAAATTTTCGAAAATTCTTTAATTAATCTTAGTTCAATATAATACTCTTTTAATTATTAAAAATTAATTGCTGGAGACGAAGAAATGCATCAATCTTTCCTCTGATTTTTAATCTGAATTAAAATTTTAATAATAGATTTAAAAACTTCTCTTAAAAATGAATATAATGTTCAAATTAATAGTATTGTTTGAAACTACTCATTTTTATTTTATTTTTAACTCTGGTCATCGTATTAATTATTAATATACATAGAAATTAATGGAACATTTTATGAAAATTAATAGAATTTAAAAATTAAAATGACTTAACTTTATAAATTAATACAATGTTCAAACTCTTATATTGTATTTCGTTTTGTTATGATGTGTAAACCGATCACATATATCGTATTTGCTTAGATCTTGTTGAAATCAATTGAAAATCAACTAGAATTGAACAGTATGACGTCTGATTAGGAAAAAAAAGTAGGTAAACGAATGTTGAAGCGGCAGCAATCAAGTGACGATTACAAAGGATTCATTGAAAGTACAATAGCTGTTCAGAACATTCAATTCGCTAATTTAAAATTTCATTTTGTTCGCTGTAATATTATGCTTTTTAAAGTACAGTTTTATATAATTTTATGTAATAATATCCAGTTTGAATGGATAAAATTGAATTACTTTACGTGGCCATTTATTTAAAAGTAAAATTTTGATTTCTTTGGAAATATTAATAAATGTTAGTAATTGTTATTTAAAAGTGTTGCTAGGCAGAAAATATTATCTTGTTAATTAAAATATATATTTTTAAAGCTTATCAACAACATCAAAAATATATTTTTCTGGATACTTTGAATTTTATCTATTCCCTCCATTAATTAAGGTATATTCAGTCGTATTAGCTTCTAAATATTATTTCATGTATCCATATGAATTTTTTAAAGATTCATTTGACGTTCATTGATTTTGACAAAGTTTGAACGTAGTTTATGAAGTTTACAGTAATATACATCTAAATTCGGCATGGTTTTGAATAGATGTATTTTATTATCAGTAGTTCAGTCGTTCAGTCGCAATCCGGTTCTTGCCGCATCTCCATCTTTGTTCACACGTCGCGACCTTCCATCCTGTCTGCCACTGCAACTATTATGGCCGATAGCATCGTTAGTGACTAGCTAGTTGCATTTAGAAGAAAGAAAAAGAAACTATAGAATAAAACTAAAAAACTTATAGTAAAACTATAAAATAACAGCAAATAAACATTCATATTTTATTGACTTAAATATAAACGAAATATCTTCTTAATTTTTAAAAACTTTCATATATATGTAATATTTTTCATATTTTCTCGTGTTTAGTATATCAGATGAGTTCTGTGTTTTAAAATGATTCGATTTTATTCAACGAATTTTAAACAAACCTCAGCGAACTTAAATCTGATATTCTGATAAATATATTCTTTCTAAAATTTGAATTATTTAATTTTACGCATGATTTAATATCACAGAAGAGAGAGAAATGCTCGAATTTCACGATTTATTAATAGTGTTGTCAGGATATTGATGAAAACAAACTGTTCGAGGATTTAGTTTCATTAACAGTGTTTTATTTATTTAATATTTATTGTGCAACTCCTAAAACGTGTTAGATTTATCAAAATTTATGTCCAAAATTAATAATAAATTCAGGTACATTATAATTATCAATATATTTTATCCATAACAAATTGTTGACAATTGAAAACTATGGTATTTTTTCTAGCAAATATTCGATAATATAACCGAATAAGTCATAACGTAATAAAAAAATAAAGGGAGGTCGAATTTATTCGGTCCGTCCGTAAATTATGTATAAATTCAATAAATTAAAAGAGCCGCGATAAAGTTAGGAAAAGCTGTCAGAGCATTTCCGTTCCCACGTAAAAAAAGTGATCTATCGAACGTCCTCGAACCGTCCAATCGTTCGTTTCGTGTTTGCCTACGTGTATAGACGGTGCATTCGCATTAAAAATAGTGTTTGACTTGCCGATGACCCATCAAACCGGTCGGAGTAACAGGCGCGGACAACGCATCCCGTTGTTACTCCTTAGCACTTTGTCATCTCGACCCACAAACTTTTAAATTAAATTTCACTATCTCTACCTATAAAAGCTGACTCGACGGCTTACAACGATTTTAAAGTGCGACCGGCCATGTTTGTTATTCGTCACTTTCAAACTTTCAAGGTAACGGGTGTTATCTGCAATTTTCGACTTGGATGAAGCGAATTGCGTTTATAACGCGAAGGAAATATAACC
Organism: Centruroides sculpturatus; assembly: GCF_000671375.1. Lineage (NCBI taxonomy): Eukaryota > Metazoa > Arthropoda > Arachnida > Scorpiones > Buthidae > Centruroides > Centruroides sculpturatus. The sequence continues at coordinate 8,242 of NW_019385648.1, read as the reverse complement.
AATGAGTCTGCCTCACCTGAGGCTAACTTCGAGATTAGCGCCAATGTTTACACGACCAGGGCATTTCTCTAACGCAATTCTATCGACGACATTTAAGTACAGTACTTTCTAGCGGGCGGACAACTTTTAATAAAGACCACCACAATTTTAATTAAAATAAACCGAACCGAATTTCCAGTTAAGCAAACCAATTTAAATTTTCTAGCGCCATTTGAGATTCAGAAAGGGGCGTCATTCGCTTGTTGAAACCTGGATACCGGAATGAAAAATGATACGATGTGACACCCAAATGTAGTTGTAATGTATCCAAGATAATGAGTGAATCGGGAATCCAAATATTTTAATTGTTTAAATTAATAAACTTATAAAAAATTTCTCTAATAATTATATAATTTTGTATTTTGCTGTGATAAATTAAGGATTCTAAACTTTCTGGTTATAGAGATCGATATTGTTGCACTTCTTATATAATATTGTAATGATAATTTTACACATTTTATATCATTTTTATTGAAAAATCTCCATCGTAATCAATTCAAATTTTTGTTTTTTGATAATAAAATTTAATATTTTATGTATGTTTGTCTGTTTGTCCATTAATTTTTATACATTTCTTGAATCAAATTTGAAAATTATATTTTAATCTGTAAACATTATAATGTAAAAACTCAGATATATCTTTTCCAATAATCGATAATAAGCCAAATTTTATCGAAGGAATCCAAGTTTTATGGGTCAGAATTACCCGAGATTATGATTCCTTTCGAGGTTACGGCTCAGTTATTGCAAGACAAAGAAGGTAACCTCCTCTTGCAGGTCACATAAAGGCGACATACATTTCTGCTGAGTTTTAGTCTGGAAGTTTGGTATCGAACCGAGTACATTCGAACGTAAAATACGACCTGTTTACGTAAAGACAGAAGAGTAGAGACTTATCTCTTGGGAACACCCAGCTCACGAGTTATGGAGATGGGCGAAACGCCTTACACATCTTCGCTTTTGTTTTAGATGTTGGAGTGTCGACTTATCCATTGCTCGGATAACCGCCTCCTCCACAGTTTATGGAGATTGGTCGGTCGAACCTTCTCTTTTTGGCAGAATTCGGCCACGACCCATCTTCATTTTCTCAAATAACTGCTATCCGGGAGGTCGCTAATGGTCGGTGGGCACAAATTAAGAGGCGTTGCCAAAGGCTCAAAAGAGAAAATTCCCGATCAAAACTGGTTAGGTGTTTTTTCCTTGTTTTTTTTTTTCTTTTAAGGTAGTAGTAGGGCCATTACTAAGCTTTCGCAACTGAAATTCTGAGGTCAGGCTCATCATTCGCTGAAATTTAAACAGAATATTAACCTTCCCGTGAGAGACATTATCTGAATGTAATTGTTGTATTTTCCTTTTGTGATACGCGGGCAAAGACGAATGTCGCCTTTCTAAAGTTTTTCCAATAGACACACTTCATCTTTCGACCGCTCGTACATTTTTCGTGCTAGCCCGGACCTCTGCCGTCCGATAAATTAGTCGACTCGACTGAACGACGCCTAGAAGATCCTCCCGCAAGAGCGTGTGTCCTCGACGTGTGGCACACGAGTTGACAAAAGCCTGCACTCAGTCAGATAAATCCATCTCATATTTATAATCTCCGACTTTGTTTTTCATTCTAATTCACTGGTTGTTGCAAGGAGAATCATTTCAATAATGTTTATCGATAACCCTTCGTTTAAATTTGTCTCGGGTTTTTTCTTTATTACGCCATCAAATATGGCGCCGTTTTACAATGCGGCCCTTCTCCCTCGTACATCACAACACGTGACTCCGTGGCGAGACGATGAATGGATAATTGTGCCAACAGACGAGTGTCGTATACTCATTCTATAGGCCATCGTATATCTTACAGAGGACGACACTCCTACGTAGTGTATCTAACGCTCTCTCGTTACTAAAGGATTTACTGTAGAGACGAGATGTTTGCATACGATATCGTGTAATCGAAATTGTTAAAATAATTGGGAAAGTTATTAATTACATTTAAATACCGAATACTCAAAGCACGATTAATTAAATGAGTTTGATCTCTCCTAATTAATATGGTTGCATTAGCTAAGGCCCGTCTGCTTGTGCCTTTGACTTATTTTCATTAGAACAAATAGAATTTAGTAGAATTAATCGAAAATTATTTCTACTTACGTTGACATTATTAATAAGAATGTTACGCGTATCAATAATTTAAGCTTTTATTTACAACGTATGCAAAAATTCTTTCTACTTCCGGGTCGATGATTAAACTTCCGGTCAAAACGGTATATTTCACTGCAGTCGAACTGTTCAACATTGTTGATACACGTATCGATCGAACGTATTCCGAATCCAATAAATATTAAATTAAATATAAATGGATAATATTAAATTAAAAAAATATTCCGACGAATTTAGATTTAATATTCCGCATAACGACATTAAACATGATAAAATAAATATATTTTATTTCTTTTCCTCTTCGATCGAATATAATGTATTTACAAATAGAGTTAATAAAATTGTTAAAAAATAAAAAAAAAATCATGTTTTTCGTCCGTGCCGCATCCCATTATTTGAATCCTGTGGGTGGGGGAGGGGGAGTTATAAAATCGATGACGTAAATTCGACGTTACCGAGATTTTTCCCAATTTATAGTCACACATCAAAAGCCACAATAAGAAAAAATATGAAAACAAAAAAATATATAAACATTAATAATAATTTGGTAGCGTCAAAAGTAATATTTAAAGGAATAAAATATCATAATTTTTCATCAATCTTACTTAGAAATGTAATCTAAATCCGGTTTTTTCTTCGATACCAAGCAATTAGAAGTTAGTAGAGAGTTGACAATTAAGGAAATGCAAAAAATGCATACATGTACTTATACTTCTGTAAAGTTTTTCTGTAATTTTTTCCATTCCAGAAGTATAAAAAGTGGCTGTTACGTTTCAGATGTGGAAGCTTAAACGATTAAAGCATAAAATTCCGAAAAATATTTATGATAGATTTTAACTACGTTCTAACAATAAAACAGGCCATTAAATATTCACCTACTAGAGATTTGAGTTTGGTTAATTTCGAATTTCTTTTATAACTTTCACCCCTTTGGTGATAACTCGTTAATTTGATAACTGATTATATCCAAGTAGTGCTTATTGGTTTGGATTTCTGCCAAATAACGAGTGTGCGAATGATAACATTTTGACTCTTCGGATGTTAATTAGCCGTGTATTATAAATTACATTAGTCGTCGACCTGTTTAGTTTCTTTCACACGTTTTGCCTACTATCGCTACGAAACGAAAACATAATTTTCCATCCAAACTCTTATCGTTGATCTAAATTAAAATCTGAGTATTTTAAATTTGTTTATGATGTTGAATTTAGTTGTTATTGTCAGGAAAACTGTATAGAAACCTTCCGGTACTCTCTTTTCTACTCTGTTACAATATAATTAGAGAATTTCGTAGCTACTTGCAGTATCTTCTTTGCTCTGTTTAATGTCATTAACCCATTTTATTTCGTAGCTGGTGTCTTCTCTATGATGTCTCGTACTTTTGCTAACCTGGCTATTTTCTACAAGTTAAGCTTGTTAATATGTTTATTAATCTTATCCGGTTGTCGCGAGAAAATCCCGAATGAATTTCGTGTAATAATTTTTAATCTAGACGTGGTAGTGCATAATCTAGCTGGATGTAATTTCGAATTTTTATTTTTCCAAGCCGAATTTAACTAGATTTAATGAACGGAACAACGAAAACACTAATGATTAATACTGAAATCTCGATTAATAGGTTATGCTTTCGTTCTATAGAAAGCTATTTTGTAAATTGTCATATTGTTACACGAATAAACTAGTTAATAAAGTTGCTACAAAAGGTAGAGATTAAAGGTCAAAAGCGTGTTATTTATTGAAATTAGTTATTAATGTAATTAATTGTATAAACAATTAAATTTTAAATTTTCCTATAGGCTATATAAAATTTTATTTTGTTATTAGAATATTATCAAATAAATATTTATTTGATATTTAACTATACAAAATCAGCTTTTAGCTCTAAGTTATTAATTCGCAGATACGTTAAATGTTAATCAGATTAATAATTAGATTTTGGAAGATATTTTACGAACATGTTTATTAAATTAATAAACTTTTTAAAGTTATATAACAAATAAATAACAAAGAAAAAAATTGTAAGAAGAACGGAGAATGAATCCCATTCCATGATTTATATGAAATATGTCTTCGATGAAAAGTATCGATCTTTATGACATTCGTTTGATAGAAGTTAATTACTGAGCCACAAAACTCGAGATGAGAAAGCGTAGAGCGTATAAAATTTTGAAATATAACTATAAATATTGCTGAATTTGTGATAAGCTTAATATATAAAATGCGTTTACGAAGTTAGCTTTCTATAAAATGCAATTTTCATCGTTTGCTTGGCTAATATTTGCAAGATAATAGATTCTGACGAATGCATTAACTCTACAAAGTCATTGTTATTACTATTATATATTCTTGAATTTGTTTATTCGATCGATTTTTGTTTGTTCGAGTTTATCTTTACGTTTTGTTCGCATCCTTTCAGAATTCAATATATTTTAATGTTATTTTAATACTTAATAATTTCTAAATAAAATTTTTAAAAAATATATCTAGATTTGTGAATTATTTTTATTAACGATTTAATTTATAATTATTTATTTTAATAAATTAATGCTGCCAAACATCGTAGGCTTAAAATGAATAATTTAGAATTGTATCTGAGTACATTTTTAACAGAGGATAAAGAGAATTTACATTTCGTTCTAATTTAAAAATAATCGAGAAGAGAAATTGAATAGGTAAATTATAAATGCGTGAAACAAATTGCAGTTTCGAGATTGTTTATAAATTACTCCCAAATGTCTTTCCTTTGGGCGTTACACACTTAAACTTTTAAACAAATTTTACTTATTATTAATGCTTTTCCTCTTATTTTTTTACCCCGGGCATCTTCGATAATTAGAACGATCCCATTTCTTGTAGGCGGAATGAAAATAAGTCTTCTCCTTTTTTTTTAAAGAGACACTTACAAAACAACTTGTGTTTCCTAGAGTTTTTATTTTCTCCCTATCTTACGATTATAAACAAACGAATAAATTATTTCTAAACAGCTTTAATCGATCGCGTTAATGGATAACGTAAATTTAGCATTAAAAACGTCTGGAACAACGATGTAGTCTATAGAAGCTATTCCTTGACAGAGAGCAGAAGAGGCCCAAGATCATTGAACCGAGTTTCTGACGCCAGTTTTTCCTTCATTAACGCTATAACCGGAAAAGCGGTTGAAACTGTTTTAAGTTTGTTCTTCGTTCTCCATCGTTTTTCTTGATTTTTTAAAGTAAACCTTAACCATTAAACTTTCATAATTAATTGATTCGAATTTTCTTATTTTTTTAAATATAAAAATACACCATTTTCAAACAAAAACAGCAAATCTGGTTTCTTGCATATTATAAAAAATTTATTACTTATTATTATTTTTCTTTCAGACAAAGCTGAGGTTTTAATACATTTTAACTTCTTATATATAAATAATAGATCATACTTTGTAAGCAAATCATTCGTTGTTTATCGCTTTATCCATTAGATTGTTTACATTTGTCGTCCTTACTTGTAACATTCTTTTTAGTTAATGATTTGGGAAAATCTCAAAGGTTTCCTTTGATAGCTAAACTATCCCCTTGCGCTTCGTGTCTCTGTGTGTTCCCATTGAACAGGCTCTTCTGACAGAATGATTCGATTATTTGGCTGGCAGAAAGAACTAAGATCAAACAAACAGGTTGTCTTGGCTTTCTGTCTTCCGACAGAGATTATTCGGTACTAGACACACAATGTATTACCATTCAAAATATAACTTATAATTTTCCATAATTAGACAAACTCATACCTACGGGGAGCTCTGAGGTGGTGAAGTCTCCTTAGCTTAGTAGTGCTCATTTCCAGTATATGGGCCTATAATATATGCCTTTTCTTTATTTTTACGCTTAAACTATAGCTATTAGGCCTAGTACTGGCTAAAAAAAATCACTGGGGGTGGGTTAGAGAGCTAACCTACATCCATTGATTTATTCCTGGTTACGGACTGTAACTAGGACATATAAAAATTTCATAATTGTAACTATTTTTAGGCTGATTAATTTTAATACAAGCTTTAGTTTATTTTTTAAATTAATATAAAGTAAATTTAACTTCTCACAAGTAGTAAAAATAAGAGACAAAAATAAATGTTAGGAGATTTTACTCAATCTTTCAAATCGATATACTCAGCGAGTTCTATATTTTACTCATTAATGGATGGGATTTTTTTTTTATTTTTAACTGTTATGACACTAAATAATTATCAATAAATCTGATGTACTGTATATATCAGAAATATTAATTACTAAACTGTTTAAATAGATACACACTTCAATATTTTATAAGCTGTGTCATTGTGTGAAATCGGAGGTTTTCTTTCTGGCCACATATTTGCTTTTATAAAAATATAAATTTTACTTTTATAAACATGAAAAAATAGTTTTTATTTGTAAAAAAGTGTGTTTTTTTCTTCTTCTTTCATTTCTTAGTAGAAGTTAATAACGAGAAACAAAAACTATTCTTGTCATTTTACAATCTTAAGATTAAAATAGAGTAATTTTAGAAGGATGTTGAACCATCTTTATAACAGCCACATGAGCGTGGGAACGTACCATTACGTATAACTGTAATACAAAACACCTTGCGTGTCAGTCTCAGTGAGAACGTCGCCATGGTTTGTTCAAGCCTGAGGCGAAAAGACTCTCGTCCGGTTTTTAGTCACTGCCATCAATCCTTTGAGGTGAATGTTAGGTGAACTCTTCTAACAAGCTTTCTACCTCGAGCACCTCTAACTCGAAAACTGAACTAGAACTTACGAACATGACTTCTATGCATTCTTACACCTAGTAATAATTTGTATCGACTGATTTTTTCGGGGGAAGGCCCGAATTCTTATTGAATAATTCAAGAGTTATGCAGGTGCTGTGTATTAATTGTCGGCCCCAGGCCAAACAGAAGTAACACCTGTAATTGAAAACATTCTATACATTTAAAATTAAACTATCTATTCGATTCCCTTTTTTTCTTTTTTTTTTTAATTTTAAAATATAGAAAAGAATGTTAAGAAGATTATAATCTTGTTTGGAATCTCAGCCTTTATTACAATTAAATGATAGAAATAGGGAGTACGTCTCTAATTGGCTGGAGGGAACATTTATTTAAGATATTTATCTTCAGGAATGAATAATATTGTTACAACAAAACGTGAAAGGTAAGCTGCTTTAGAAAAATATAACGGACCTTACGTTCAACCAAAGATAATTATCTTCGATATATCGCAAGATAATTATCTCTTTATCTGATAGCGAAACAGGGAATTGCGTTTTGCCTGGGTGACTTCATCTCGTTTTGTAATAAATACGAACCACCTGCATTTCTTCGCATGATACGCTTTAGCGCCGACACAGTTTTGTTTCGTGAGTCATCACGCAATCTTCACGTCTCCATAAGTATCTCTGACATCACGCGAATGTCACCTATACCGTCTCTATTTCATTATGTTGCTAACAATGATGCATGGCTGCTCACAAACCAGATTTCATCGCCCGTAATCCTGTTAACTGTTTAGGTTACTGTCGACTCGAGCTTTGCGTGTCAGTTCTGTGATGGATTCTGAATCAGATGGACACAAAAGATATTGCCAAATATCGAACTCTTTATTAAATAATGATTCCCTTTCCGGCACAGCAATAAATAAAAAAAGATTTATTATTGCTTCGACAGACTATTTTATCCATTCTTTGTTCCTCTAATAGTAAAGACTTTGGTATCCATTTTGTGAAGTCAAAGCCAAATAAATCGTATCAAAATCAAAACATTACACTTTTAGTTCAATATGTAAACCAATTTAAAAGCCTTAAATTTTTGATTCGACTTATCATCGATTAGTGTATTAGTAACCGAATTTTCATCGGAATTGGGATCGAAATGTATGTTATGTAAACTTTGCTATGCCTTCAGGCACGATGTATGGAAAACAGGTTATTTTCATTGTCCCTTAATCATTTCTTTTTTTTTTAATTTTATACTTGTATCGACTATGGTTTTGCTTTATCTGAACTGAAGATCTTAACAGCCTTTCTTCTTCCCGATCAATTTCGAG
>NW_019385647.1:212700-218179 GCF_000671375.1 Centruroides sculpturatus | reverse complement strand
TCGTGGACTGTAATGGGTTCGTTAAAAGGGTCCACTTAGTGCCTATGGGTCAGAAAGAGTTTAAAAAACATACAGCAATTAATTATATATGAAATGATAGACATAAATGTAACAAATGCTGACAATGTTTCTGATAGACTGAGTGGTAACTTAAAAAAATATATATATTTTTAAGAAATACTATTTCAAAGCAAATAGAATTAATAGAATATAAAAAGTAAACTCAAATATTTCAGTGGTTTTCAAAATATAAGTTATGTAAGTTTTTTTGCGTAATTAACTGAATTTTTTTACTCTTTGTTTTTATTAATATTGGCTGTTATATTTCTTTAACAGTAGGAGAAATTTACGTGAATTTTTAATAGAATTGTCGGTTATCTTAAATTGCATTTAGAAAAATGGTACGGTAACTGTTTGCCATTTTCGACCAGATTGAACGACCTGTTGGCAACATTAAATAACTGTTTATTTGTAAAATTATTAAAATTTAATTCCTTAATATGATGTTACAAAACCATTTAATATATATTTAACATTCTAGTGAAATTCCTATATATAAAATGAAATAAATTCATTAGTGTCTTAAATAATATAACTGTATTTTTATTCTCTCATTTATTATTTATGTAGATAGTATTTTATCAATGTTTTAATTTGAGATTTTTTCTATTAATTTTTTATTATTTATAAAGACTATCGTACACGCCATAAACATTTTATGAAATTAATTAATAAAGTGTAATGCAAAAATGACAGTATTCTTCTAAAATTTCATAAATTATAATTTAAAATATCTACTTTTTCAGAGATGACCACGGATTTAGCCCTTTACATTGGGCATCGAAAGAAGGAAGGGCTAATATTGTTGAAATGTTAATTCAGAGAGGTGCTCGGATAAATGCTACAAATATGGGTGACGACACTGCGCTTCATCTTGCATCGGCTCATGGACATAGAGATATTGTCCACATGGTATTAATTTAACTTTTATATATTTACTTTAAAAATAAATTAATTTTCAAAATCTTTTAATGAAAATATCATTATAGTGATGATTTTTAAATAAATTATTTTGTATTTTGTCATAATTTCTAATTATATAGTTTCATTTATTCAATACCAGTTCATCTATTTAATAAAAATGTATTTAGAATTTTATCATAAATTGTTTACATTACTAATAACAAATATTTTATTTATATTTTTGTAAATAACTTCATTTAAATGTCTTTTTAAAGTTGTTGCGTAATAAAGCAGATATTAATGCAGTTAATGAACATGGAAATACTGCCCTTCATTATGCTTGTTTTTGGAGTTATCAAGCAATTGCTGAGGTATGTGTATGTTTTTAAATAATTTTTTAAGTATATAAATTCTGTTTAAGTTAAAATAAGTGACATAGTTACTTTCCCATAATACAAATTTATTATATTTGAAGAAAATAATTATTAGTATACTGCAGTTGCTAAATTTTGGGTTACCTAACTTTTATTTTTATCTTGCATAATATTTTATTTTATATTTCAAAAGATATATGGTTAGGAAAAAAAAAAAAAAAAAACAGAAATTGGCCTCCAAGATGAATAAGTGTTTTTTGAATAAATTTTTTAAAAGTTTTATATTTTGTTTATTTTGATATGGATATATATACATCACTAATTTGCTTGTTAAATAAGCTATATATTTTCTTAAGTAATAAATATATATGTATATATGTCTACATGGGTTTTATTTAAATATGGTTCCAACTTTTATTCATTTCTCAGACAAGCATGCCATAATGCAAAACAAAGAAAATTGGCATCAACTCTTCTCAAAAATGAAGCTTAGTTTAAATTTAAATTTAATTTGATATTTACTGTATTTGGAAAAACAAGAATTAACCTGAAAAGTTTTTATTTTAGGATCTAATAAATAATGGTGCACTTGTGTCTGTAGCAAACCGATATGGGGAAATTCCTTTGGATAAATGCAAAGGACAGCTTGCACAAAAACTTCATGGTAATTATTAAAAATTTATTAAAACAGACTATTATGATATTTACTAATAATTAAACATATTAATATATTTTCACTATTTATTTTTTAGTAAAAGATATAATTTTCTTTTTATAATTAGAATTAGCAGTGCAGTCAGGGCAGGACCTTAAAAAGATACCATACAAAGATCAAAGTTGGATGGGAACAAAAACAAGAAGCAGTAAGTGTTAATTTTTGTGTTCAAATTAATTTTTATCAAAAGTGTATCAAATTAATTTTTTATCATATGTTTTCATTAATTTTCATTTCATTCATAAAATGCTAATATGATTCTGATAAAAATATCTGAAGATGAACAGTCTACAAAAGTAATAACTGTTAGATAAATTTAATGTTTGTAGAAATTAAAAGCATTAAAAATATATATAATTTTATAGTATATGTAATATTATAAATCATATTACCACAATGAAATATCTTACTTCTGAGAATTGGAATTTAAAAAATTCTGTTTATTTACTTTTTTATGCAAAACAAAGTTTTTCCTGTTAAGATTGAATACATTTAGAAACAAAATACAATTATTTCAACAAATATAATAATTGAAACTTTTAACAAGTGCATATGATTGGTTGATAATTAAGAATAATTGTTTAATTTAGCAGTTTCCAAAGTGTGTGCCACGGCACCCTAGGAAGCTGTGGCTTCCTCATAGGGGTGCTGCAAAATATAAAATTTTCATAATTTTGCTTCCGCTTTCAATTCAATATGATATGATGCAACATCCAGCAGACCTGATGCAAATCATTAACTCAGTAATAAAGGTGGCAAATAGAATCGCAAAATGTAAACCAAACGAATGTTTGGTTTTTCTTTTTTCAATAATTTAGAGATCATAACCATATCAATATATTGGTGAAGTGGAATGTTCTTGATATATCAGTATCAGTAACCTTTACAAACTGATGCTCCAATCTTATTTTTTTTTTTTATTGTAACTATTGAAAGAAAAATATTCTTTCAGATACAAATTTTGACCATTGGCATCAAATAAAGACTTGCTTAAAATAGGAATAGGGGAAGAGCGAGGAAGTTCAACAATATTCTTTATATGTTGGAGAAGTTTAATCTGGTTAAATTGTCAATCACCATTTATTGTTATACATATTAATGTTATTAAACTTCTGTCTTATTGATGGAATTAAGCTTATGATACTAAAAAACTATAAACTTTTCTTAAGTTTCATTTGACAAGAACAGTAGTAGAGTAATGAAAAAGAAACTTAAGATTATAAATGGCATCGTAAATGCGAAAAAACTGAATATCTTTGCACATTTTAAAGTGGTCAGCAAATCGCCTTCATAACACAACTTTTGAACTTTCACCAAACAAATGTCATTGTCTTAACCATGTTAACAGCTTTGTGATGGCTAAAGTGTAATTTTTAATAAATCAGTTACTGAAAACTGCAAAAAATGTTGGAAAAGTTACACCTACTTGATAACTACAAAGCAGACAAATCCCTGTATCAATTTTTATTAGTTGCTTAGATCATAAATGACTTTATAAATGTAACAATTCTGAATATATTTCCCACCCTTTGAAGTGGATAACAAATTGCCTTTGTAACTCAACATTCGAATGAGATTTTTACAGCTGAAAAAATAAATAATATATGCTATGTATACTTTTTGGTATATTCACATTCTTAACACAAATTTGATGCTTTTGTAATTTGTATTCTTCGCTTTATAACAACCAGGTTAAAATACAATATGGCTTCCAGCATATACCTCTGAATAGAATAGTGGACAAATTTCTCAGTTCAGATGGTGTCTGCTATTTTGAAATTATACTGTAGTTGAAAATAACTTTTTAAAGCTAAAAATTTATTTTGCAGGAGATGCAACATTATCTCGACATTCTGGCATTAACATTAATGAATTAAATCTGCAAGTTAAGTTAGCAAGCACTCCATCAGGAGAGGTAAAGTAGTTTATAATATTCCTTAATATTTTTAATCTGTATATTACTGCCTTGAACATAAGAGCTACTTATAAGTTAAAATAATACAACAATACAATACAAGACAAATCAACATTCTTTCTATTTGTAAATTGACAATTTTTCTTCATTAGTTTTGAAAGATTGATAATTCTCTGCTAAAACTTAAAAATGTGACAAACACAATAAAATAGTGCATATAGATAATTTAAATTACTAGACAGTTTTACAAATTTATTTTCTTAAATAAATGATTATTAAAAATAAATATATTCTATTATTTCAAATTATTCTTTCTGTTAGATATTTATAAAATAAGCTAATTTCCCAACATAACATGTTTTGAAGAATATCCATTTTCTTGATAATTATCTACTGAAATAGAAATTCATTTCTGTTAGTTAATTTATATAGCTACTACTACTATTACTACAGATATAGTCTGGAGGTTTGCTAGCTTTTAATTTGAATATGTCAAGTCTGAGTAGCGGACCTCAAATCTCAATATTTAATGGCAACACATCTTGTGTTAAAGGTAAATGATACCATGTGGAACTAATGGAAAGTGACAATGCTCTTAGTATGTTAAATTAACAGTTTTATTGACTAAATAGGTTTATAGATACTGTATACTGTATACCTATAGAATATACATTAAGTTCTTTCAAATATTAATTTTTTCAGACTTGGAGAGGAACTTTGGAAGGTAATGATATAGTTGCAAAAGTTTTAAGATTGCGGGAAGTCACAAATAGAGTATCAAGAGATTTTAATGATGAATATCCTCGGTTAAGAATTTTTTCCCATCCAAATGTTTTGCCAGTAATTGGATGTTGTAATAGCCCACCAAATTTAATTGTTATTAATCAATATATGCCATATGGTTCACTTTATACAATCTTACATGAAGGAACAGGTAATTTGTTTATTATAAAATAAATGTATTATTTAGAAAAATCAATAATTTAATAATGTTTTATTTTTCAGGAATTGTTGTAGATACAGCACAAGCTTTAAAATTTGCCATTGATATAGCAAGAGGCATGGCATTTCTTCATTGTTTGGAACCTCTTGTTCCTAGACTTTATCTTAGTAGTAAACACATAATGGTTTGTCCACATTTTATGATTTTCGTTAAATTAGAACATTTAAATATGAATTATTTTTCATTTAAAATAATATTTTTCATTTTCTAAATAAATATTTTTATTTTTAAATCTATCATTATGCAATTCCTTAAACTTAAATTTGTATATAAGTAGGCACATAAAGGTTATTATTTTTATTTTTCAGATTGATGATGAATTAATAGTTAGAATTAATATGGCAGATGCAAAATTTTCTTTTCAAGAAAAAGGAAAGATGTACAGTCCTGCATGGATTGCACCAGAAGGTAATTTAAAAACACATAATGATAAAAATAATTTTAATTTATAGTCGACCCCCCTATAAGATCATTGATTATTCCGTTTTATATGAATTCCATGTTGTACG
>NW_019385647.1:203602-211934 GCF_000671375.1 Centruroides sculpturatus | reverse complement strand
CCCCCCCTATAATCAATGATCTTATAGGGGGGGTCGACTGTATATTACATATAATATATTTTAGCTTATAATATAATAGCATTAATTTAATTAATCTATATAACCTGATATTTTACTTTTAAAAACTTTATCAACTTCTTATATAGTGCAGATAATTTTAAACTTTAGTAGTTATAATTTTCATTAGACATCAAATGTTTGTAGGATAAGATCACTATCTTCAGACTTTTATTTAATTACAATACAGTAATTATCATGTCAATATCAAATAAAAGTGAGACCTTTTATAGCTATATTTTTTATTTTTTTTAATTATTTTGGGTCAAGAAACATTTTTTTTTCTAAACATTAGTTTATCATATCTTTTCACTAAATATATAATAAATTAATCTTTATAAAAATATTCTTTGACAAAACACTTTTAAAAATATACTTTTTAAATATATGGAAATTTTATAGTTTGTGTTATATTATAGCATGTTATAACATTTAAATATTTCAGTTCTGCAAATTTAACAAATATTAAATGTATTCAATATTAAACAGTTTATATGACATTTTTTATATGTACAATTAATAGTTTAATAATTTTTGCTTATAGATTTAGTTGAAATTTTAGTTGTGGGGATAATCTAAAAATAACGGTAATGTGATTTTTATAATTAAATGAAAATGACTAAGTAAATATTTAGAAATGTTGATTGATTTTTTCCAAATTTCAAGATAAAAGGATGATGATACTGTTTTTAATGGCATTTTACTTTTTGTATCAGCTAAATATTTTAAGATAAAAGATATTGAGATAAAATATCTTTATTTTTTAAATAAGATTATTTTTTTAATGAAGTTTTTCCTGCTTGTGAATAGCAAAATAAAAAACATTTAATAAATAAATCTTGAAATGACTTCATTTTTTGGATAGGGGTATTTCCAAGATAAAGAAATTTATATTTAAGTAGAAACTTTAATAGAGTTATTTTAACTTGGTAATTACAATGTTTTGGAAGTTATTATACAGGTGCTAATAAGATGAAATAAGTTATTCCCCATTAAAAAAGTTTGATAAGGGATGTTTTTATAAATTTGATATATATATATATGTAAATGGAAGATTATATACGACTATAGTAATTTTATTTATATTTAGCATTGCAAAAGAAACAAGAAGATATAAATTCCAAAGCAGCTGATATGTGGAGTTATGCTATATTATTATGGGAATTAGCCACTAGAGAAGTTCCTTTTTCTGATTTGTCTCCAATGGAAATGGGATTGAAAGTAATTGAAAATTGTTAAATAATTATTAATTTTCTTAAAATTTAAAAATAAAATCGCATTAATAAATTAAATTATTTCTTTTTATTACAGATTGCACTGGAAGGCTTGCGTATAACAGTTCCTCCTGGAATTTCTCAGCACATGGCTCGACTCATCCGCATTTGCATGAATGAAGATCCAGGAAAGAGACCATCATTTGATATGATTTTGCCCATTTTAGAAAAAATGAAACAATAAATTGATGCCAAAGATAACTGATAATTTATCCTAACAATAACTATTTTTTTTTTTTTTTTTAATTTGCTTATAAATTGAATGTGTAACTTTCTGATGTTATTTACATTTATTTTATAATTTATAACTTTTATGTTATTTATAACTTTATATTTAATTTCAACTTATTCAAAGTAATCATGTTGAAGAACTTTGACTTTAACAAAGGTGCTAATTACAAATTTATAATGCATACTTTGCATACACTCTGTTTCTTACATATATATATTGTACCACATCAAAGCTTAAAGCTTTCACTTAGGTTTCATGTTTTACAAATATAGATTGAAGAAAAGACTTTTTTTAAACAACAACTGTAATAAATTTAAAATATTATATTTATTTCAGTTGTTCAATGATTTATTTAACACAAAAATTATTCTAATAGTAATAATTATGCCAAATTTATATATATTGCATAATTTTTTCTATATAGGTCTTTCATAAAACAAGTTCCATGAATCAAATTGTTTCTAATTTGTTTTTGAAATAACTTATATATATTACAATTGTTAAGTTTATGTAAAGTAGACTTAAATACTAACTATAAACTAAAAATTAATAGTTATTAAGAATGATGATAATCTATCTTGTTACTGTTTCCTATATATGAATAACACTATATCAAGACATATCTGGTTAAATTAATAGAATATTGGAGAGAAAATTGCTTACTTTTTTTAGAATAGAACTATTTATTTTTAATTAAAAAATAATTTTGTTATAAGCTTGCAAAACATCTTAAAAAGTTTTCTACAATTTGTTTGTTTTGAATTTTATTATTTACATCTTGAAATTATTTAGATGAAATTTTTGTCATATGATTAATATGAAATTTTTATGCAGCTGGTTTGTTAGCATTTTTTTAATCAATATTGCTATTAGTTTCTTTCTTTAGTTTTTTGTTGTAATGTTAACAATCAGCTGGAATATTCATTTTGTTAATATTCATCCAGGAAAATTTTAAATTAACTAATAGTATTATTGTATAAATTGTATAAATAATTTCCAGAATGATTGATATTATTTTTATGTCTTTGATATATATTAATCTAGAGTTTTAGTATGAGAAATATGCACATTTTCAAAATATTTCTTTTGTTTTAATATA
This sequence comes from Centruroides sculpturatus, assembly GCF_000671375.1. Classification (NCBI taxonomy): domain Eukaryota; kingdom Metazoa; phylum Arthropoda; class Arachnida; order Scorpiones; family Buthidae; genus Centruroides; species Centruroides sculpturatus. Next base: position 209,272 of record NW_019385647.1, on the reverse strand, counting down.
ATAATCATCTGTTCTTTTGATATAGTAACAAAAAATTACATTTTCTTCATCATTATCATTTTAAAACTATACAAATCATACATCTAACACTACATTTTTTCATCATTCACTAAATATATTTCATGAAAGATATCCTGTTGTATTCTATAAAAATATATTTTGAAAAATTAACATAGAATGTCCAACATTTACTATTACCCCTATGCAATCTAGCTATACTGTCTTAAAAAGTTTAGAATATTTTAAATATTGCTATATATAATAATTTATTTATTTTCTATTTCATTAATTTTTGTATCTTAGAATATATAAAATATGTATATCAATAATATTACAAGATTGCTTTTAATGTATTAATGTGCCATGCTAAAAAATTGAAGTTGTCACTTGTTTCTATCAAACTGATTTACAGAAACTAAAATAATCAAATAATATTTTAACATATATAATATATATATTAGCTTCATTTAAATGCTCAGCTGAAATCAGCTTTATTAATTCAGTTAAAATGTTTTTTGAAATAATTTAGTTAATTTTTCACTGAATTCATTAAAAAGATTATGTAAAAGATTTTGATAATTTTACAATAATTTCTAACTTAATTTACTGAAGAATTGTTCATTTTTATATATAAATACTTTACTGATTTTTTAAATGCTTTTATTGGTTATCTTTTCATTTATTATGTTAGAATCATTTCTTTATTTTAGTTTAATAGAATCAAAATAGGAAGAGAGTTTAAATCATATAAAAAATTATTTTTGAGTACTTTTTCAGTAATATTTTCCTTTTGCAACAAATGTTTTTGACTCCCTTGATAATCCTGACTTGGGTCTATCAAAGATTCCAAATTTACATTTCTAAATAGGAATGATAGCTTGTTTGAGCTGATAACATTCGTTTAAAAGAAAAAACTTGCTGAAAAAGTGCTCAAAGATATGTTTTTTATATGAATCATTTCTTTATTATTTGCAAATATTGTTTTTAGAATTTATATTTTGAATGCTAGTAGTTTAAGTGATATTTGTGCCATATATAAATATAACAAATAAGTTGTATCTATGTATACCGAATAGTGTTAATGATCTAAAATTTATTGTTACTATAAACCTATTGCTATATAAGTATATATATATATATTTTTGTATTACGGAATAAGGTTAACTAACAAGCAATTGTATCAAACAGCCAAGATTTGCAATTGTACATAACTTTAAAGAATTTTAAACAAAGAATCTCTAATTTTCAGATACTCAAATATTAAGTACAATAATATATCATAACTATTAAATTTAATGTGATTATTGGCTCCTATGCAATGAAAAAAGAGCTTATTTTCAAATAAGATAATCGTAGAGTTTTGAAATTATATAATATACTAAGATTTGTCTTAAATGTATTAATTAAAATGTTTTATTTTAATTAATTTTAGTGTTGTTTATTTAAAAAAAGATTTTAATATAACATTTACATCACAGATAAACGTCTTTAGACTATTCTTGATTAACGGTGTGTGACAAGAATGCTTGAATAGTGGGAGTTTATAAGGTAACCATTCAACTATGAGTCCTATCTACATTTATTCTTACGATACCGATCTAAAATTTTTATAGTAGTACTACGTTTCACTGATCTGTTTACTGACAAATGCATTCAACCTCAACTTTTTTCAATGTGTTATTCTTCATGATGGTTAAATAATTTTAATAATAAAAAAAAGTAACTTCAAATGGTTTTGAAGTGTTCCAATGTTTAATGCTAAAACAATTGTTTATTATGAATATTAAAAATTTTAACAATACTCTAATAATTGAGATTCAAAAGAACATTATTGTATTTGTCATTAAGGAGATAAAAGCGTTATTTTGCTGAGATTTATTCTTGCAGCTATCTCATCTACGAAAGGAATATTAATAAAACAGAAATTAGGAATATATTTTATTCTATAGCTGAGAAAATTCTCAAATGTCGGTCGAAAACAATACAGAAATTCCCGAAGTAAGGCTTCAATGTACATAATTTGATAAATTTGTTATAACACATTAACGAAATTTAAATATTCTAGTACGATCCTGAACATAAATATAATGACTTAAATTTTTGGCAAGACAGAAAAATTCCAGAATTCAAAATAAAAAATGAAATTAACGGCAAAGGAGATAATGGTCCATATAACTACAAGATTCAGTCTAAAAGTAAGAAAAGTTTCGAATTTATGTACTTGCTAATCCGGCCTCTTAATTACTCGGCGTATTTCCAAGTGTAATCACTTAAGTTTCCATGAAAATCTTACAAATCCTGTCTTCCCGTTTTCTCGTGTTCGTTTCTGTGTACAGTTTTGCATGTTAACGTGATTATTACGAGTATTTGACCGCCTGCTTCCCAAAAGGAATCAGTACTAAAAGGCGAAAGATGGTCATTCATTGTTTTTAGACATACACCCAGTAATCCGGCACAACTAAGGACTGGCCGGATTAGCAAGCGATAGCGTATTTACATATAAAATGATTTCTGAAAATTCTTTGCCTAGTTTACGATAAGCATACGAAGACAAGCCAAACACGAAAAGTAAACAAGGGCGATTTACGTGTATACAAAAAGGAATTAAAAATGGCAGCTGGTCAGCGGTATCAAAGATGTCCGCCCGTCAGGAAGAATGCCGCAACTAATATGATTTTTCTAACTCACGAAAAGAACTCAATGCCACTTATTAACCCGAGGAGATTGTATTTTTACAGTTCCATATATATATGGAGGGCTTGCGAACCTTTCATCAACGTTAGTTTCCTATATATTTGTAACTGTAAGAGTGGATCAATAAATAAGCAATCGGCAATCTGCCATGCTGTTCTTATGGCTGATTAGTTATTGATCCAGTCTTATATATGAGCTCTTATAAAAATTTTAAAATATTACTTATATTTCAGCAAATGAAGAAGAAACTGTGGCATGTTAACAGATCATTTTGCTTATTTGGCCGTAGATTTATCTCCATAATGGCACGATAAATTTTTCAATTTTCTTGCTATAAAAAAAAATTGTTAAAGGTTACCTGTCTTTTTTGTATGCAGTAATTAAAATTAAAATTTGAATTGTTTTCAATGATTCTTTGTGGATTTTGTATAAACTTTAATATTTTCATTAACAACAATTTAAAAGTAAAATAAAATCTTAATTATTTGAAAAAAAAAATTAAATTTAGAAACAAGTTATGTCTTGTCGATATTTTCAAGCGGATGACATTTGATCCCTCTTTAGATTTTCTAAAGGAAGACGGAAATATCCTTATATAATATTACGAATATAATAAGAACAAATGGAAGTAAGAGAGAGGAAGACCGTAAAGAAAATAGCGAAACGACCACTTAAACAATAGGAAAAAATGAATAATATTAACAGAAGAAAGGAAACACTGGAGATGGCCGTGTCCTATAACGGACAATTACGGCTATTATTAACGATGTCGATGACGAAGAATATTTAATAAATTTCAATAATAATCGTAATTTATAACAGAAATTAAAATTTAATAAATACTTTTTTATAATTTGAAGTTATTAAAATTTCCGAAAATTCAAGTTTTTAAAAATCAATTTCCTATATACGAGTGACGAAAAATAATGATTTTTATTATATTTAGATCTACATATTATAAATATTAATAATAAGCTTACAATGTTTAATTACTATAAGTTTTTAAAATGTATTAAATTTTCAATTGTTTAAATAAATTTTTGAAAATGTCATAGAGATGGCAACTTACGTCACCCATTCGTCTATCGTCTGTATATTGTCTGTGAGTGTGTTAAACGTACAGTACATCGAATAGTGGTTTCGTTTTCAATGCTTACGTTTGGATTAGAGACTAGCGATTGACAGCTGTTTCTAGTATAGTATAAACTGTAAGTAAATGTTATTTTACTGTTGTTTAATATATAAAATAACCTAAAATAATGACGGACAGATATAAATGTGTCTTAAGACTTACAAATGTCAAGCTCGGTGGCTATCGGATTTCCCACGAAAGTACTTGTTGCATTCAGCCGCAATTTAAGATTTTAAAATCTTGGGAAGATGTTAACCAATTAACGTTTTGCTTAGAGTTTTCGGTTATTACGTTTAAGCAATACACCAACATTTTATGGCTGTTCTTATGTAAATTACGTTTATGTAGGCGTTGATTACAATTGTAAAATTTAAAAAAAAATTCGGTAATATTCTATGAGCGGGGGAGGGGGGAGGGAACCCCCCCAATCGGTAGACCCCCCCTTTGTGATCAATTAATGTCTAATGAACCACACCCCTACGCGCGACCCTTCACGAGATATAAGCCCCCAAAAATTAGCCTACGTCATTTCCGGTCACGTGACACCACGGTCAAAACGGGAGCCTACCATTCAAAACAAATGCGCGCGCACACCCCTCTTAAGTCTCCTCGGGCACTTCCCCGCTCCAAGGACAGCACTGCGCATGACAGCAAATCACGTGGTCTTTCCTCAGCCATAGAGATGCAGCGCGCTCCGCGGCCAATGGAGTGCCGGCCGCGGGTCTCGTGACACTCGGAACCTTCTCCCGAGTCCCCCCCAAATCGGCCTTCGCGTCGCTCTGTTAACTCGCGTCGCTCAGAGACTCGCTTTCAACTATGTATCACACGCGACTGTACGCACGTCATTTCCGGTCACGTGACTCCGATTCCGTAGCGTGTGGTTCATTAGGTACTTTTTATCACAAAGGGGGGGTCTACCGGTTGGGGGTGAAAACCCTCTCCCCCGAATCGACAGTTTTACCGGGTTTATAATTTGGGAGTTCTCGCCCCCCTCTTTACCAATTACTAATAATTATTAATAATTATATTATATAATAAAATAAATTAAAATATTGATACGATTTTTAGTTTCAGTTATAAAGATTACTTAGCAATAATTCGAATTTTTATGAATTCGTTACGCCCTCCGAAGCAGAAGTATTGCGTCCCATTACGTCGCTGTTAAAATTCTCGCGAGTGATAGGAACCGCTTCTAAAGTTTCTAACCATTTCCGGCTTAAAGCTTAGTTCACACTGAGCGAATATCGAGAGCCAATGCGAAAAGCGATTTTTATTCGCATAGCGAAATTGACCCATACAACCAAAAACGGAAAGCGATTGCGAATTTTAAGCAGCCGATTATTTGCTAGCGAGCGAAAACGTCATCTCGAAAAACAAAATGGCCACTTCTGATATTTCGTCATTAACCAGCTCCACATTTTTTTTTCATTAGGAAAAATCATCATTTCCCCTTTTGGGGATCAGTTCCGAACTTCGAAGCGATTTTCGAAATTCGCTGGAAACGACGTTGTCTGAAATGTTATTCGCTATGTTTTTCGCCTTCGCCAGCGAATCGAGCTTAGTGTGAACTATTTATAATTTATTTTGTATACTAGTACTTTCTATATATTAACAGGACTTATTATACTGGAAAATTATGGATGCAGATATCTAGACTTACAGTTCAAAATAATGTTCTTTATTTAGTTCACCTGTTTGAGGACATTATTATTAATATATATAAATAAAGAACATTATTTTAAACTGTAAGACTAGATATCTGCATCCATAATTTTCCAGTATAATAAGTCCTGTTAATATATAGAAAGTACTAGTATACAAAATAAATTATAAATAGTTAAAAA
>NW_019385647.1:171105-203044 GCF_000671375.1 Centruroides sculpturatus | reverse complement strand
GCGGTTTGATGCGCTGTTCCGCGACGAAACCAAGCTTTAGCAACGGGCATAGACGAACGGTACACACTCGGTAAGCAATCCTACAATTTTTTGTTTATAACATAGTTTATACGGATTATTTTTAAAAAAATATACGTATTTTGGAAATGTTGAGTCAAATTAGTCTAGAATCGATTAATTTTATGAAAGAAAACCTTTCAAACAGCCATAGTCCGTAAACTATGATTCCTACAAAATTGATTCATAAAGAACGGAACGTATCTACCGTCTTATAGGGGGATCTACTGTATATAAATTTTTTCATATGTTGCATATCTATTTCCTTCTCAGCAATATTAATTATAATAATAAGAACACACCTGAATTCTATGTGCTGAGTTTTTTCTCTTTATTTCAAACATTTTTAGTCTATTTGGATACGCCATCTTCAGGTTTTCATTCATTGTTCCAAAATGAAACCATTTGTTCAAATTTTATTTTGATTTGAATTTTTGAAATGTGTTAAAATAACACATTTCAAAAATTTTAAAAAAAACTTGGCAAATAGAATTCAGGTGTGTTCTTATTATTATAATGTTGCATAATTAAACTAGTTTATTGCAAATGCTGACAAGTAAATTTCCTTTTTTAAATTTTAATGAATACTGTCTCTAGGCATTAATATACCTTATGTACTGTATGCATTTATTAATTGTACTCATATTGCATCGTTTTAAGTGTTCATCAATTTTATTAGCTTAATGAATCATTAAAAGAAATAATTTTGCCTAATTTTGTGTATCAAAGAGGAGAGAGAATTAATCTTGGATCAATAAAAGAAATAGTTCAGTGATTTGAAGGATACTTTCTCTCTCATTTTCCTCTGTACGAGGTCTGTTCAAAAAGTTCTCAAACTTTATTTATTATAAAAAAATATACTTTGCTTACAATTTATTGGTCAGGGTCCCCTTCAAAGTAGTCTCCTCCCCAACATACAAGGTCTGTTCAAAAAGTATCGGACCTTTTTTTTTCCCGCGTAAACCAATGATGCGCGACAGGCCTCCTTCGGTGATGTTGTGGAGGGGACAGTCATGCACAACCCTGAATTTTTTCCCGCCTGCAGGAAGCGTCAGTCNTTCATTTAAATGCTCAGCTGAAATCAGCTTTATTAATTCAGTTAAAATGTTTTTTGAAATAATTTAGTTAATTTTTCACTGAATTCATTAAAAAGATTATGTAAAAGATTTTGATAATTTTACAATAATTTCTAACTTAATTTACTGAAGAATTGTTCATTTTTATATATAAATACTTTACTGATTTTTTAAATGCTTTTATTGGTTATCTTTTCATTTATTATGTTAGAATCATTTCTTTATTTTAGTTTAATAGAATCAAAATAGGAAGAGAGTTTAAATCATATAAAAAATTATTTTTGAGTACTTTTTCAGTAATATTTTCCTTTTGCAACAAATGTTTTTGATTCCCTTGATAATCCTGACTTGGGTCTATCAAAGATTCCAAATTTACATTTCTAAATAGGAATGATAGCTTGTTTGAGCTGATAACATTCGTTTAAAAGAAAAAACTTGCTGAAAAAGTGCTCAAAGATATGTTTTTTATATGAATCATTTCTTTATTATTTGCAAATATTGTTTTTAGAATTTATATTTTGAATGCTAGTAGTTTAAGTGATATTTGTGCCATATATAAATATAACAAATAAGTTGTATCTATGTATACCGAATAGTGTTAATGATCTAAAATTTATTGTTACTATAAACCTATTGCTATATAAGTATATATATATATATTTTTGTATTACGGAATAAGGTTAACTAACAAGCAATTGTATCAAACAGCCAAGATTTGCAATTGTACATAACTTTAAAGAATTTTAAACAAAGAATCTCTAATTTTCAGATACTCAAATATTAAGTACAATAATATATCATAACTATTAAATTTAATGTGATTATTGGCTCCTATGCAATGAAAAAAGAGCTTATTTTCAAATAAGATAATCGTAGAGTTTTGAAATTATATAATATACTAAGATTTGTCTTAAATGTATTAATTAAAATGTTTTATTTTAATTAATTTTAGTGTTGTTTATTTAAAAAAAGATTTTAATATAACATTTACATCACAGATAAACGTCTTTAGACTATTCTTGATTAACGGTGTGTGACAAGAATGCTTGAATAGTGGGAGTTTATAAGGTAACCATTCAACTATGAGTCCTATCTACATTTATTCTTACGATACCGATCTAAAATTTTTATAGTAGTACTACGTTTCACTGATCTGTTTACTGACAAATGCATTCAACCTCAACTTTTTTCAATGTGTTATTCTTCATGATGGTTAAATAATTTTAATAATAAAAAAAAGTAACTTCAAATGGTTTTGAAGTGTTCCAATGTTTAATGCTAAAACAATTGTTTATTATGAATATTAAAAATTTTAACAATACTCTAATAATTGAGATTCAAAAGAACATTATTGTATTTGTCATTAAGGAGATAAAAGCGTTATTTTGCTGAGATTTATTCTTGCAGCTATCTCATCTACGAAAGGAATATTAATAAAACAGAAATTAGGAATATATTTTATTCTATAGCTGAGAAAATTCTCAAATGGCGGTCGAAAACAATACAGAAATTCCCGAAGTAAGGCTTCAATGTACATAATTTGATAAATTTGTTATAACACATTAACGAAATTTAAATATTCTAGTACGATCCTGAACATAAATATAATGACTTAAATTTTTGGCAAGACAGAAAAATTCCAGAATTCAAAATAAAAAATGAAATTAACGGCAAAGGAGATAATGGTCCATATAACTACAAGATTCAGTCTAAAAGTAAGAAAAGTTTCGAATTTATGTACTTGCTAATCCGGCCTCTTAATTACTCGGCGTATTTCCAAGTGTAATCACTTAAGTTTCCATGAAAATCTTACAAATCCTGTCTTCCCGTTTTCTCGTGTTCGTTTCTGTGTACAGTTTTGCATGTTAACGTGATTATTACGAGTATTTGACCGCCTGCTTCCCAAAAGGAATCAGTACTAAAAGGCGAAAGATGGTCATTCATTGTTTTTAGACATACACCCAGTAATCCGGCACAACTAAGGACTGGCCGGATTAGCAAGCGATAGCGTATTTACATATAAAATGATTTCTGAAAATTCTTTGCCTAGTTTACGATAAGCATACGAAGACAAGCCAAACACGAAAAGTAAACAAGGGCGATTTACGTGTATACAAAAAGGAATTAAAAATGGCAGCTGGTCAGCGGTATCAAAGATGTCCGCCCGTCAGGAAGAATGCCGCAACTAATATGATTTTTCTAACTCACGAAAAGAACTCAATGCCACTTATTAACCCGAGGAGATTGTATTTTTACAGTTCCATATATATATGGAGGGCTTGCGAACCTTTCATCAACGTTAGTTTCCTATATATTTGTAACTGTAAGAGTGGATCAATAAATAAGCAATCGGCAATCTGCCATGCTGTTCTTATGGCTGATTAGTTATTGATCCAGTCTTATATATGAGCTCTTATAAAAATTTTAAAATATTACTTATATTTCAGCAAATGAAGAAGAAACTGTGGCATGTTAACAGATCATTTTGCTTATTTGGCCGTAGATTTATCTCCATAATGGCACGATAAATTTTTCAATTTTCTTGCTACAAAAAAAAATTGTTAAAGGTTACCTGTCTTTTTTGTATGCAGTAATTAAAATTAAAATTTGAATTGTTTTCAATGATTCTTTGTGGATTTTGTATAAACTTTAATATTTTCATTAACAACAATTTAAAAGTAAAATAAAATCTTAATTATTTGAAAAAAAAAATTAAATTTAGAAACAAGTTATGTCTTGTCGATATTTTCAAGCGGATGACATTTGATCCCTCTTTAGATTTTCTAAAGGAAGACGGAAATATCCTTATATAATATTACGAATATAATAAGAACAAATGGAAGTAAGAGAGAGGAAGACCGTAAAGAAAATAGCGAAACGACCACTTAAACAATAGGAAAAAATGAATAATATTAACAGAAGAAAGGAAACACTGGAGATGGCCGTGTCCTATAACGGACAATTACGGCTATTATTAACGATGTCGATGACGAAGAATATTTAATAAATNATTTGCTTGTTAAATAAGCTATATATTTTCTTAAGTAATAAATATATATGTATATATGTCTACATGGGTTTTATTTAAATATGGTTCCAACTTTTATTCATTTCTCAGACAAGCATGCCATAATGCAAAACAAAGAAAATTGGCATCAACTCTTCTCAAAAATGAAGCTTAGTTTAAATTTAAATTTAATTTGATATTTACTGTATTTGGAAAAACAAGAATTAACCTGAAAAGTTTTTATTTTAGGATCTAATAAATAATGGTGCACTTGTGTCTGTAGCAAACCGATATGGGGAAATTCCTTTGGATAAATGCAAAGGACAGCTTGCACAAAAACTTCATGGTAATTATTAAAAATTTATTAAAACAGACTATTATGATATTTACTAATAATTAAACATATTAATATATTTTCACTATTTATTTTTTAGTAAAAGATATAATTTTCTTTTTATAATTAGAATTAGCAGTGCAGTCAGGGCAGGACCTTAAAAAGATACCATACAAAGATCAAAGTTGGATGGGAACAAAAACAAGAAGCAGTAAGTGTTAATTTTTGTGTTCAAATTAATTTTTATCAAAAGTGTATCAAATTAATTTTTTATCATATGTTTTCATTAATTTTCATTTCATTCATAAAATGCTAATATGATTCTGATAAAAATATCTGAAGATGAACAGTCTACAAAAGTAATAACTGTTAGATAAATTTAATGTTTGTAGAAATTAAAAGCATTAAAAATATATATAATTTTATAGTATATGTAATATTATAAATCATATTACCACAATGAAATATCTTACTTCTGAGAATTGGAATTTAAAAAATTCTGTTTATTTACTTTTTTATGCAAAACAAAGTTTTTCCTGTTAAGATTGAATACATTTAGAAACAAAATACAATTATTTCAACAAATATAATAATTGAAACTTTTAACAAGTGCATATGATTGGTTGATAATTAAGAATAATTGTTTAATTTAGCAGTTTCCAAAGTGTGTGCCACGGCACCCTAGGAAGCTGTGGCTTCCTCATAGGGGTGCTGCAAAATATAAAATTTTCATAATTTTGCTTCCGCTTTCAATTCAATATGATATGATGCAACATCCAGCAGACCTGATGCAAATCATTAACTCAGTAATAAAGGTGGCAAATAGAATCGCAAAATGTAAACCAAACGAATGTTTGGTTTTTCTTTTTTCAATAATTTAGAGATCATAACCATATCAATATATTGGTGAAGTGGAATGTTCTTGATATATCAGTATCAGTAACCTTTACAAACTGATGCTCCAATCTTATTTTTTTTTTTTATTGTAACTATTGAAAGAAAAATATTCTTTCAGATACAAATTTTGACCATTGGCATCAAATAAAGACTTGCTTAAAATAGGAATAGGGGAAGAGCGAGGAAGTTCAACAATATTCTTTATATGTTGGAGAAGTTTAATCTGGTTAAATTGTCAATCACCATTTATTGTTATACATATTAATGTTATTAAACTTCTGTCTTATTGATGGAATTAAGCTTATGATACTAAAAAACTATAAACTTTTCTTAAGTTTCATTTGACAAGAACAGTAGTAGAGTAATGAAAAAGAAACTTAAGATTGTAAATGGCATCGTAAATGCGAAAAAACTGAATATCTTTGCACATTTTAAAGTGGTCAGCAAATCGCCTTCATAACACAACTTTTGAACTTTCACCAAACAAATGTCATTGTCTTAACCATGTTAACAGCTTTGTGATGGCTAAAGTGTAATTTTTAATAAATCAGTTACTGAAAACTGCAAAAAATGTTGGAAAAGTTACACCTACTTGATAACTACAAAGCAGACAAATCCCTGTATCAATTTTTATTAGTTGCTTAGATCATAAATGACTTTATAAATGTAACAATTCTGAATATATTTCCCACCCTTTGAAGTGGATAACAAATTGCCTTTGTAACTCAACATTCGAATGAGATTTTTACAGCTGAAAAAATAAATAATATATGCTATGTATACTTTTTGGTATATTCACATTCTTAACACAAATTTGATGCTTTTGTAATTTGTATTCTTCGCTTTATAACAACCAGGTTAAAATACAATATGGCTTCCAGCATATACCTCTGAATAGAATAGTGGACAAATTTCTCAGTTCAGATGGTGTCTGCTATTTTGAAATTATACTGTAGTTGAAAATAACTTTTTAAAGCTAAAAATTTATTTTGCAGGAGATGCAACATTATCTCGACATTCTGGCATTAACATTAATGAATTAAATCTGCAAGTTAAGTTAGCAAGCACTCCATCAGGAGAGGTAAAGTAGTTTATAATATTCCTTAATATTTTTAATCTGTATATTACTGCCTTGAACATAAGAGCTACTTATAAGTTAAAATAATACAACAATACAATACAAGACAAATCAACATTCTTTCTATTTGTAAATTGACAATTTTTCTTCATTAGTTTTGAAAGATTGATAATTCTCTGCTAAAACTTAAAAATGTGACAAACACAATAAAATAGTGCATATAGATAATTTAAATTACTAGACAGTTTTACAAATTTATTTTCTTAAATAAATGATTATTAAAAATAAATATATTCTATTATTTCAAATTATTCTTTCTGTTAGATATTTATAAAATAAGCTAATTTCCCAACATAACATGTTTTGAAGAATATCCATTTTCTTGATAATTATCTACTGAAATAGAAATTCATTTCTGTTAGTTAATTTATATAGCTACTACTACTATTACTACAGATATAGTCTGGAGGTTTGCTAGCTTTTAATTTGAATATGTCAAGTCTGAGTAGCGGACCTCAAATCTCAATATTTAATGGCAACACATCTTGTGTTAAAGGTAAATGATACCATGTGGAACTAATGGAAAGTGACAATGCTCTTAGTATGTTAAATTAACAGTTTTATTGACTAAATAGGTTTATAGATACTGTATACTGTATACCTATAGAATATACATTAAGTTCTTTCAAATATTAATTTTTTCAGACTTGGAGAGGAACTTTGGAAGGTAATGATATAGTTGCAAAAGTTTTAAGATTGCGGGAAGTCACAAATAGAGTATCAAGAGATTTTAATGATGAATATCCTCGGTTAAGAATTTTTTCCCATCCAAATGTTTTGCCAGTAATTGGATGTTGTAATAGCCCACCAAATTTAATTGTTATTAATCAATATATGCCATATGGTTCACTTTATACAATCTTACATGAAGGAACAGGTAATTTGTTTATTATAAAATAAATGTATTATTTAGAAAAATCAATAATTTAATAATGTTTTATTTTTCAGGAATTGTTGTAGATACAGCACAAGCTTTAAAATTTGCCATTGATATAGCAAGAGGCATGGCATTTCTTCATTGTTTGGAACCTCTTGTTCCTAGACTTTATCTTAGTAGTAAACACATAATGGTTTGTCCACATTTTATGATTTTCGTTAAATTAGAACATTTAAATATGAATTATTTTTCATTTAAAATAATATTTTTCATTTTCTAAATAAATATTTTTATTTTTAAATCTATCATTATGCAATTCCTTAAACTTAAATTTGTATATAAGTAGGCACATAAAGGTTATTATTTTTATTTTTCAGATTGATGATGAATTAATAGTTAGAATTAATATGGCAGATGCAAAATTTTCTTTTCAAGAAAAAGGAAAGATGTACAGTCCTGCATGGATTGCACCAGAAGGTAATTTAAAAACACATAATGATAAAAATAATTTTAATTTATAGTCGACCCCCCTATAAGATCATTGATTATTCCGTTTTATATGAATTCCATGTTGTACGAGTCACTTAAATTTTACAAATACGTGAGCCGTTCACAGCCCGGTACACGTATTTGTAAAATCTANATATGTATCTGGCACAAAATATTCAATTGTATGAATGTACTTTTAAAGAAAATTATAATTAAATATAATTTTGTGAAGAAACGTACGTAAAAATAAAATATTCTTTACTTTTTAAATCTTAAAACATTCCACTTAGTTAAAATTGCTCTCTACCAGTGGCTCATGAGTGGAATCAGACGATCTTGGTAGGTGTGTGGTGTGTGCATGCAAGCCAAATCCCGAGGGTGCCGATACCGGTCAATGTCAAATACCTCTTTTGTCGTATCATTAGTATATCTCAAAGGCAGTGACAGGGTTGTTGTAAATGTTAAACATTTCTCACCATAGCCGTAAGAATCTAAATTTGTTAAACTTGAGTTATTTGTTTTTTAACTAATTTGTTTTTAGGACCAGGTGTCCATGGAAATTTCCAGAATTTAGAACTTTTTGGTCATTCTCATTGAACTGGAAAAATTTGTCTTTATTACGTCTAATGTTACAAAGAAATCAGTCCCCACTGTACTTGGCTAGAGATTGGTGTGGTTAAGCTTTTGTTTAGGTAATATTCCGGCTCTTTCAGCAGGGTTTTATTTATGTCCCCAATTCCCTAATCGCTTAATTATCTACTACTTCAGTTGAAACCAGTTACTTTGTACTTGAATATTTGTAGTCTTGGGAAAAAAGTAGAAAGACAAATTTTTATGATAACGGATACATAAATTGTAAACTTAAGGAAAATAAATTCTAGAGCTTTTTCTATACCTTGTGCATCTCTCTCATTCATTAAATTTAGTTGTGGATTTGACTTAATGTTACATGTAATTCGATTGCAAATACATTTTCTGTTGTATTCTTATAATATAATAGAAAATGTGTTATAAGAATAATTATAAAAATCTAAATTATTATCCAATTTTTACAATATAAAAAATTACATCTTATGAATTAATTTGATCAATTTTATCAGTACAAAGTATGGTGAGTTTTAATATATGAATGACTAATATCTACATATATATTAACCAAACTGACACACTTATTATTATTAAGGTCTTGATAGTTGTGTAATGATATATAAACATATGCAAACAAATTCATTTTTTTCATGATTTTACTTATCTACTAAATGATTTTATTTAGTAGATATAGAAAATGATTATATATATATATTAAAACTTTGAAACATTAATAACAGTTATTAATAGATGTGATAGTAATTATGTTCACTTATATTTTTAATATACTTTGTAAAGCTGATTAAACCTAAACAAATGAATTTTTTTAAGAACTTCTTTTTATTTTTGAATTTATTCTTTACTTAACAGTAATATGCTTTATCTGTTTAGATGACATAAATTTACTAAAAAGTATTTTTATATTTTGTATATATTTTAAATATTTTGAATGTATATACATATAAAATTCTTATACAAAGAATGTAATTAACTAATTATATTATTATTAAGAATTCTAATTACTTGAAAATATAACTTTAGATGCTGCTTAAAGGTGAAAAAAATTAACATGAATTATGAAAATAACATTTGTATATTCATTCAAAAATGTACAGTAGATCCCCCTATAAAACCGTTTCCTATAGTTATGATTCCTATAAAAATTGTGGCCGTATCCGTAAACAACGGTAAAAATAACTCATATAATATGTAAAACGTCATCGGGCAGCCGAACTACTTTGCCGCCGTCCGTAGCACCACGCNCAAAAAAAGCGCGGCAGGTCCGCAGCAATGTCAAAGGTCATGTTGACAGTTTTTTCGACTTTCGTGGGGTGGTGTGTCGTGAGTACGCACCACAAGGCCAAACCATTGCGAAGGAGTACTACCAGGAGGGCCTTCGTCGTCTTTCCGATGCTGTGCGACGCAAACGATCGGATCTGTGGTCGATCGGATCTGTGGTCGATCAAAACTTGGCAACTCCATCGTGATAACGCATCCGCCCATTCTGCGCATCTGATTCGGGCTTTCGTCGCCAAACATAACACTCCTGTGGTTCGTCACACTCCGTACTCTCCCCATATGGCTCCGTGTGACCTTTGGCTATTTCCCAAGCTGAAAATGCCGCTAAAAGGAACCCGAATTTAGTCGAGAAAAGACATCGTGCAAAATCCGACGGAGCGGCTGATGGCCATTCCAAAAGATGCGTTCCAGCAGTGTTTCCAGCAATGGCAGGAATGCTGGGAGAAGTGTATACATTACCAAGGAGACTACTTTGAAGGGAATTAGGGTTTTATACCTCAAAGTCAATAAATTTATTTTTACCGACCAAAGGTCCGATACTTTTTGAACAGACCTTGTATACACTTATCCCAGCAGTGTTTCCACTTTTTGAAACAGTCCTGGAACACTTCTTCCGGAATGCTCATAAGCTCCTCCGTCTAATTTTTCTCTATCTCTGGAATGGTAGCAAATCTTTTTCCTTTGAGCAGGTTTTTTAGTTTGGGGAACAGGAAAAAGTCGCAAGGGGCCAGGTCAGGTGAGTAGGGTTGGTAGGGAAGTAGAACGGGCTTGTTTTTGGCCAAAAAACTCACAAATTCTGAAGGATGAATGAGCTGATGCATTGTCATGGTGAAAAAACCGCTTGCTGCTTCTCCAAAGTTCAGGCTGTTTTTTGCCTGATTCTGTCTCTTAGGCATTTCATAACTTCCAGGTAGTACTCCGTGTTGATTATCTGGCCTGTAGGTAGATATTTGTGATGCACAATCCCTTTTGCATTGAAAAAAACAGTCAACATCACCTTAACATTTGAGCAAACTTGTAGAGCTTTTTTGGGGAGGGAGGATGTTTCACTTGCCCATGGGAAGTTTCTGTGAAGGATTTCCTGAGTTTCACACAGAATTTCATAGAACAACATTGCTGCTCCTTCAAAGAGCTCATTTCTGTAGATCCGATTTTTTGCCGAATCCTACAAACACCCCTTTACATAAATGGCCATAACTAATCACCAAAACAAAATATCAACAAACGGATTGAAGGAGGTTACTCAGGAGGTTTCGGTGGACAAAACACCTCCAAGCGGATTAAAAAAACCAACTTGAGGCATGCTATTCAAAAAGTTCGGGAACTTTTTGAACAGACCTTGTATTGTTGATCTTTTTATATGCTATGTTGTTATATATCAAGGGTAGCCAAACCTTGCCATAAAAAGGAGCCATGCATTGCTTGTCCAAAATACACAAGAGCAGCATTCTAATATACATAAAGTTTAAGTTTATAACAATTTCTTGTTATAAACTTAAACTTTGTATATAATATATATAATAGTATTCTCATATGCTATATGCAAGTCACAGTAAGGTCTAGAAGTAGAAGAGTCATTTTGCAGTTTGACCACCATGGTATATATATTTTCATTTATACTGAAAATTTGTTTTTATTTATGCCAGAAATGTTTATCTTTAATGAGAGCTATTATTATTTTAGTAAAAATAAAACTTTTAATTTATAAGAGTGGTTTCATTATGATATAAATCTTAATGAAGTATTAACTTTCTAGTAAAAGTTTTAAACATTGTACAATATAAACAAAATTTCTATTGTTTTGTCCTAGTTATGAGCTATGTATTACATTTCCTGTTATAAGTGATATCTGAATTCTTAAACAACTAAAACTAAACATTGAAAACTGTTTACACTTAATATTTTTTTAATTGTTTCTTTTTGAATTACAAATGTAAATGTTACAAAAACATTTTTTGCAATATTACTATTATTAAAACTAACAATTAACATTTTCTGCTTGTCATTGGCATTTACACATCTTCAGAAAAACTAATATTGCAATCTTAATTATGAAGTATATTGGAGTTTGTTTAAAATCTGTCAACAAAGAAGAAATCTTCCGTTTTTAAAAAGACAGACAACGTTTTTTAAAACTTGTTTGTCTTTTAAAAGTGAAAATTAAACTTCAGAAAAGTGTTTTTGTTTTAAAAAGTAGATGTAATATAATATTGTATATCTTTAGGAATTATTTTTAATAAGAGTTACATCAGTTATTAAAAATGAATTAAATATTTTAATTTATAACTTAAAAATTTATTGATAAAGACTGATAGCTATTACTTATCAATAATTTATAATTAGATTTTGCAATAATAGCAAATTACTTTGTCAGTACAATACCAGTTGTAGAAAATATTACTTAGATACAATTCACAAAGTGCCTACATCCATATTTTGTACTACTGTACTTGTTTGTTCTTATAATCTCAATATATATATTAAGTGTATAATTTTGTCATCATTTTTATTATTAAATTTTGTATTTTTGTTATAATATTTCACAAATTTGACAGGTTTTGAGAACAATCAGTTGTGATGTTAAGCATACTTTTGATATGGATTTGCTTACCAAAAAAAGAAAGTTGAACTATAATAAGTGTAACATATGCTAAAAAAATGCTTAAGAAACAATTATTTAATCACGTTTTCCTTTCATTAGGCATTGTTTTTTTATGAAATCTAAAAAACAATTGACTTAAAAATAACCTTGTTTGCTCATCATCTATTTTTGTTTAAAGTACTGTATTTATCTTACACCTGTATATTCATCTCAAGTTTTTTTTATTTATGAGTGTTTTAAAACATTAAAAGTTTAAAATAAGAAATACAATATTAAAGTAATGCTACTATATTATTGCATTTCTTATTGAAAGATTAAGAAGTCAGTAATGACATTTCAATTTTTCATCACTGGGTTCTTTCACTCTGATAGATTACAAAATACTAAACATTAACAATTTTATTTCTGTGATGATGTCATTTACATTTTCCCAATACAAAATTTATTTTATACGTAAGTAATGTTTGTAGGCATTATTTATGCATGTCAAATTAACAAAGTAATTACTTATTAGATAGCTTATGCTACTCTGGATGAAGTTTTATTTAGATCATTCTATCGTTAAAATCTTGAATTTATTGCTAATTACGATATAAAAATGTTCTACATTTATGACGTCAGCCGTATCCGTCAAATTGAGCTTCGCTTCTTGCCTCCTCTACTATAGTAAGATTTACGTTTCGCTTCCGTTTCCGTTACACGTAGTTTATAAATACTGTTACAAGCGAGTTATACAGATTCCGAAATAAACCGGAAAGGCTTTTCAATATCTCTCCGAATGGTATAGTCATTCAGTATGTTTTCATATATTAATTTTACAAATTCGCAGATTTAATACAGTATAAAATTTTTAAATATTGTTGATATTTAAATGAAATTATATAAATGACAATCAAGAATTCGGTTAATAAAATACATATATACAGTAGGTGTATATATATATGTTTATACTGTATATACCCTGCAAACCATACTGCATTGTATTTCTTGAAATAATTAAAGTTTAGCTCTGTTTTAAAAGAAAGTTATCAAAATAGTACGATTTTTAAAGAAGAAAATGCATCCTGATCTAATTGCTGTTATTTTGGCGAACTTTTGACAAATTACAGTTAATTAAGAAAACTTTTCTTATATTAGGACATTTCAGAACTTATTCAAGCCTTTTTTATTTAAAAAAATACACCTAATACCAGGTAATGTTATCAGATGAACGGTTTTTTGTTTCGTTTTATGTGACGTGAAGGACTAGTTAGTTCCCTTAATTACACCCCTTAGTGTATTTTTAGACTATAAGTTATCAGAATTGTAGTCTTTCATACTCTTCATTGTAGGTTTGCTTTGACTCATTAGCATCACTAAAATGAAGGATAAGGATTTATTCATTCCTTAGGTCCTTACTGGATTTGGAACTAGATACATGGTAGCAGTACCGTTTTAGATATTTGAAACAAATAGCTCCGTAATACGTTAATAAAATTCTGCAACTTTTTAAATTGTATGTAGCCTACAAGGCCGTCAAATAATTAAAAGGATAAATATGAAACATAGAAAATTAAATATCCATTTAAAAATAAATTATTTGCTTCTGTTACAGATGTAACCTAACAAACACTTGAATCATATCACTAAATAAAGCAACGTCAATATCAGATTGTCGCTTCACACGTCTTATTACTTTGTCTGTACGATAAAGTAATAGGACAAATCAAATTACTAACAGTCTCAATTAATACCATAAACCCTAAAATGATAATTTCAGTAGGAGAAAATGAAAGCGAAAACTTACACGAAATACTGTATACTAAAAGAGATTTTTGTGCCAAACTTCGATTTAATTTGCTCGCCTCTGAAATCCGAACTTACTAGGTTATCACACAAGCTTCATTTCGAAAGTTTGAAAGTCAAGTGATTTGGTAATGTCATTTGCAATGCACAATCGTACATTTAGTGATTTACAGGATATCAAGATTGATATTTAAGGGAATACGGGTATTTATTTGGCGGTTTAGAAGGGTATCGAGATTTGACTGTACATACATGTTTATAAAATTATGAATATAGAAGTTCGGAGTAATGAAGTAAATTATTTTTACTTAGAATAAATAGAAATAGTAAGAGAAAACAAAAGTAAAAAGATTATCAAAATATATAAAAGTAGGAATTTTATATAAATTGAAATCATATCTTGAATGCTAGATAAACTGAAGTTAAAAGGAACTTAATTTCAAATTTATCGCCATATTATTTTTTAAAATCTATTTTGTTGTAAGCTTTAGTCTACCATTTTTTGAAATGTGACATTATTGGTGCCTTTCAGTATGGCATACTACAATTATTTTAGATCGATACATTAAAATGATACTACATGTTGCGTATGAACAAATATTTCCTAGTATAAGTCTTATTTTTGCATTAGGATTCATATTTTAATTAACTATTAATTACAGATTAAGAATATAGAAAATTAACCAAAATTTATGCATACACAACATAATTAATAATAATTTCCATGGTTAAATTAACATTAAAAGAAGCGATAATTATGTCTGTTGATTCAGCGAAAGAATCGTTGTATAAGAATAACAGTTTTAGTTTATGCGAAGTCCTATAGGTAAGCGTGAATTTGCGAGATACACAGATTTTTGCATTATTAGTATTTATGTATACGATACTTAATATTGTAATATTGTATACACGGTACTTAACAAGGAGATGGCCAGACGTTCTGATCCCCGCTTCGAACGAAACTTGGTAGCCCTAAACATAAACGGTTCCTTGTCCAAATAATAGGAGTCACTTCTCTAGAGTTTACTGAAAACGGGCCTCTGAAAATTGAGTGTTTAGCTCGTTTTTGGAAATTTAGCTTATCATTGTCATGCCGATGTTCGATTGATAAGACGCCAGGCACGATGTAGATTCAAACCTACGTGGTTTTAGTTTTATTTTTTATGTATAACAAGATTCTTACACTTTTACCACATTATTAGCTTTATTGTTACTGTTATTATTGTCGTTTAAAGCTTATAAAACGACAGATTTAAAAACATGGCGTCATTTCCTGTTTAGCTAAAACGAAGTCTCTGAAGATTAAACTTTCTATGTGGTTAAATAAAATTTTTCATTTCTTAATTTTCAGATATTCTGAAATTTGAAATGTAACAAACACGAATACACGAGGAAATTAACCATAATAATAACAACAACAATTAAAAAAAGAAAACGCTGCGACTATGATACTCTATTTTCATATCAGACTTGTCTGTTTTGTCCATCCGCAGTAACGTCTGAAGCTTTGACCTTTTTGTGCTCTGACCGGTAAAGGGCCTAAAACCACAAATATAAAAAAAGAAAAACATCTGAAGCTTATTCGCTTGTGTTGATATAATACGTAACCACGAGCGAAAATATCTGAAAATAAATATGAAGAAATAATTGTATTTAACGATATACAAGATTAAATCTGCAGACTTCGTTTTCACTAAACAGGAAATGACGTCATGTTTTTAAATCTGTCGTTTTATAAACTTTAAACGTAAGGAATAACGACAGTAATGATAAGGATAATGATGTGGTAAAATAGTATAATAATTTTGTTACACTCCAGTACCTACCGTGTTATCGTTATCCATGAAATTCTGGATTTTCCAAAGATATAAGCCAAACACTCAATAGAACCCACTTCTCAACCGTTTCTGAAAATTATTTGGATAAATATTATAAGTACGAAACCTTAGGCGAAAATCTTTATCACTTATTGAAGGTCTTGATTTTTGTCTTCTGGATTTTAACCCTGTTTTTCTCATCGTATTTTATATCATTGTGTGAATGTCCAATTTTTACACCAATGTTCTACTGTGTTCGTTTATTACTTAGGGTGACCATTATTTGTTGTTAATAAAACGGGTTGGAAGAGCCGCCGCTGATAAATACAGACACTCTTATTAAAATTCCGCCATAAAATATAGATGAGCATTATTAGGAGTTTTTAAGTACTGTACAGTACGTTATAAACGATACTAATATAGTGCCGTAAAAATACATAAATTTAAAGGCTTCTATTTGCCAAAATAAAGAAGAAAAAACTATTTTTATTACAATATGATATCAAATTTAAAAGTTAGATTGATTTAGCTTTTCCATGGTCAGACGAGCATAGTTTTTTTTAGATGAACTTATATTGTCTAATAAGGCCACGCAATTTTATCACACAATTTATCGTATTGTAATTAGCAGTTTTGCTTTATAATTATAATTGTTTGGTTTTTCTTGACTTAAATATTTAATTTCTTTGTTGTTAAACAGGAGTAATCTTTAACCTCGTGATTTTATTAAAGGCTTTACTGTATTTTGTTATTAAATAAAAAGTGAATAAATAAATAAAAATAATTTTTGACTTCTCTTTTGGCAACGAGGATTCATGAGTGAAAATATTCTTTTCTAAAGAAGCTGTAGTTCCCGGAAAATCAAAGGACTAATGCTATCAAATTATTCAAATCTTGGAATTCAAGATCCTTTTCTTTCTTTTTATTAAGTATTTTGACCGATTTGTCAGCTACAGTACATTGATTTTTTTTCTTCATTATATTTTTTTCGAGTATTTGGTTACACTGGGGCTTATTGTTTTTATTAGAGTATACTGATAGAATAATCGAATTTTATCTGCTTTTGTTCGTGTAATGTTTTTCAAATTCACTGAAATTTTTGAATTTCTTGCTGTTTTCCTCAACAATAGAAGCTCACCAATGGATAAGAGTGGATAAAACCACTAAACAATGATAGTTTTATGACTTACATAGTAACCATAGGTTGAGATTCAATTTCACGTACTGTACGATTGCATATCCGATGTTTTATGCTATTTAACAATTATTTATTCTTATTATAAGTCACCAAATTGTGTTTTTTTTTGTATTTATATTCTTTTATATTAAAAATTGTAATATAGTAAAATATTCTAGTTATAATACTGAAGAGAGGTTGAGAGTTCGCGTCGACCCGAAATGCACATATAGAATAAAGGAAGGAATAAATTGTACAGTACGTTTTAACACAGTTGTATCATGATGATCATCGTTTATTCACTTGTAAAGTGATTAGCAAAACGATGAACGGAAACACTTATTCGATTCTAGCTATTGAAGTACCGTTATCCAACTTTTGAATATAAGACAGGAAATTCTGGAGTAAAGCATTTATATCTGACTAGGAAGATACTTTTGATATATTTTCAAAAATTTGTGGCCTGTCTCTTGCTCTTCTATATTTAACGAGTTAACGTGAAAACTTATGGAATTCATACTCCCATATTTTCCAAACTAAGAACTTATTCATTATTGGTTATACCTACTAATGACTTATTAATTCACTACTGGTTATTTCTGTTCGATATTCTAGGAGGGAGTTTTTGTTTTATTCCGAAAGGATGAATGTTCGGAACGTGATACACTTAGCCGCATTTTCCTTATGTACAGGGTTCCTACGCACCTGGAAAGTCAGGGATTTTCATTAGTGTTCGGAAAGTCAGGGAATTTGTCGAAAATTGTCAAAAAGGCAGGGAATTTGTCTCCTTAACTGCGTTGTTGATCTCGTTTGCAGAATATGGATGACCAATCATACCCATCTGCAGGCGGCAAGAAGTAATGCTGCAATCTTTAAGAAAATACACCAGAATCCATTTTGAAATGGCTTTTTTTACCATTCTGAAGCCATATAATTTTACAGTTGTCGATTAATAACAGATAAACTACTTTTATGTAATAGTGTTTAATTTTTAATTTTAATAATTCAGCGATTATAAAAAGATGAAATTGTTTATTAGAATAACTAATTAAAAATGTGTTTGCAAACTTTTAAAAGTTGAAATCGTAATTTATTAGAATGTTCACTTCTTCAAAATAGCTAAATAGATCAGTAAAAATCTGTAATTTAATCGTTTTTCACGTTTTAAAACATTACTACACAACATAAAAAAACTATAAATAGTTACCCGAAGTTTACAGTAAAATACTGGAGCTGACTTGTTGGCACAAGCTTTTTATATTTGTTGTTACGATTTTCCTTGAAAGTACTATAGTGCGAGCGTATTTTCCCCCCCTCTCTCCCGTTTTTCCCGCAACTTCGATACATAGTTTAATAATTAGTTTTAACTGAAATGACGTTAGGTAACGAATATAACTGATTTTGGCAAATTTAGGGCTTAAAAACTGGCAAGATTGATCATACTTGTAATAAATATAGTGTAGTTATATTTTCGAAAATAAACAGGTAATCCGATAGTTTTACCATTGTTAACTTGCTTATAATTAAAATTTAAAAATTAAAAAGCTAATTTTTAAAAAATTACATTACTAAAAAAATTAAAATAAATTTGATTATCTTTTATGCGAAGCAACACCAAAACAATTTTTAAAGTTATGTTGCAAAAATAAGATTTGTAGTTACGATTCTCTGCGCTGAACTTCTATATTTAATAACGTATAATTGTAATTTATTGATGTTTATTTCTGTATTTATTTTATTTTATAAGTTTTAAAAATCCCAATTTTCGCAATACTATGACGTCATAGGAATACAAATGTGAGGTTCCGGAATTGTCCCGGAACTCACTAAAATAAAAAAAAGTAAATAAACTGTGCAAATATAATATCAACTGTGCAAAAAGAGGGATAGATGTACTCAATGTTCACAGTAAATGCTGTTTTTATTATGTCGATATTCTACACTAAGAAATGTGAGTCAGGGAATTTTGGACAAAGTTGGTCAGGGTAAATCGGGGAATTCAAAACAAAAATTTGAGTAGGAACCCTGTATATATCAAAATTGCTTGTAATTTGTTGGCACTTTTTTGTAGCAAGATATGGATTGAAATTGTTTCAATAATTATAAAATATTGAAATATCAAAAACACTTATCACTTCTAACTAAAATAATAACAGAGATCTGAAATATGTAACAAACAATTGACGCGATTGACAGGAAATTATTTTTGTAAAATGGAAAAGATAACAATGAATCACTTTGGACTGGAAGGATGCTTGTATTGGCATTACACCAAAATTTAAAGACGGACGATATTAATTGGAGGCATTATATCAAAAAGATATTGATCATTTTGGTGTGATCAGTGAAATTGTCAACAACTATGGAATATTCTGGAATAATGTTTTTTTTTAACATTCATCATTTTGAGGGAAAATTTATATCTTCACGCATGATATGTTAAGCAATTATTGTTTTAAGTAACGAATCGATTATGATTACAACATAAAAGGGACGAATATTTCCATTTGACAATTCATTTTCCTTATTTTAACGTCGTGACGTTACAGACATGTTCTATCATCTGAACTTAAAAAGGTCTTACGGAGTCTTATAAAATTTATTTATCATTTAATAGTAGCTTAAATTGTTTAAAATCAGGAATTTGCAATAACTAAAACACGGTAAAACAGAGTACTAATAATGAGAGCAGTAAACTATAAAATTCTATTCAGGTATAACAGGTTTTCCAAAGTGGCATTATAAGTTATTTTATTTTATAGTAATTATTTATAAAAGATTCCCGAATTAAATACACTATGAAACGTAAACTCTTAGTGAAAAATTAATTATATATTGTAAGATAATACACAGTAATGACACACTGGAAATATTGAATTTTGAATGAAAATAGGAAGTTCATTTTATGTATCGATATTGCACTTACGATCAAATTACATTGCAAATTGTTTACACTTTGTGAAATGAAAAGTTGTTTTTTAAATACTGTGTTTTTTATTTACTATTTAAGTCATTTTATAAAAAATTTGGTTTTATTAACAAAATATCAAACAGCCTTTTTAAACACTTAATGAACCATTAAACACCTTTTATTGTTGAGAAATGTTTATTAAACGATTTATTAATTTGGTTTTATGTTTTCGTTCGGCTATATGCAGTATGACCTCATACGTCGAATGCGACCCACCAGTGGCTAAGCTGTCTTCGTACCCTGAACACTGGGAGTTCGGTCGTGGGTTCGCGCCTCGCTCGGACGGGCTGGCCACGTTTTCCGGGTTTCCTCCACGTCTGTAACACCTAAATAGGAGCCAGTTTCCTTTAAAAAGTCCTCCCGGAAGGCACCCCCCTAGGCAGATCGCCCAAGTGTTGCCATAACTTAAGAAACATACGTCCAAGAATTAATAAAATAACTTCATTTCGTAAGGGCATATTGATCTATAAAATGATAGCTTAAAAACGTTCACGTTGTGTTATTTTTGCAAGCTGTTCCTTCACAGTTCTCTGAAATATCTGTTCAAAAAGACTTGCTAACAGAAGTTTTTATTTACATACTTCGTTGCTATTAAGTTAAACAACTGTACTGTACATAAGTTTGTGGCACCGTTTTTTAATAAGTTTTAAGCATGGTTTCATATAGGATGATATTAGGATTTTATAACACGTAGTATGACGAAGTTATTTTCCAAATGCATGATTTTTTTATCTTTGATAAACGTGTTCTATTACTAGTGGCCAAACTGCGGTTCACGAGCAGCTTGAAGCTCTTCTAGACCCTTATTATGTCTCCTGTATATTGGACCCTTAATATATATATACAGGTATACCTCATCTTGCGTCGGTAATTGGTTCCAGGAGAGGCGACTTAAGGCGAATTTGCTTGTCTCCAAATTTACTTGTCACTTGCCACAAATAACCGTTCCCAGTTCTGTATTTTATTTGTAAATGCATTTTTAATAATATATGGTTAATAAGAAACTATTTTAAGCTTACGAACAAATAAATTTTAGTTTTTAATATAGTACAGAAAAAAGTAATTAAATTTTGTGAATTCATGAACGTACAGTACCTACTTGTAAATGTACTGTACATGTTTACAATTTGGCGATGTTTCGCGGATTCTTTATTTATGAATGTGGTTTGCTCTAAGACATTATAAAATAAGATGATCTTGTAAGGTTTAACAAATACAGTTATTAAAATTATCTTGCGATAGTAGAAAACAAACTAATTTACGTTAAATTTACCAGTATCGAGTGGCACTGACAATGATGCCAAACAGCAGATATTGAACTACCGTGAAAAACGCCAATATTGAGCTCTTAAAGACTGCTAAATAAGACAACAAAGTCGCAGGTGTTTTCATCTTTCGTTCGCTAGGATTTGATGATTAGGGGAGGACGGGATAAGTTCATCAATTTAAATTTTCTTTGAAACAAAATAAAATGGAACTCTCTTTAGAGGTTACAGTTGAGTTTTAATGACGCTTGTTGAGTGTGGTGTCTGTGTTGTTCTCCGACAAGCGTAGTTGAAATATTTAATAAGTTGTCTGTTTCATTCAATTTTCTTATAATATTTTGCTTTCATTTATATAAAATTGGCATGTTTTATTATAATTCCATAATAACGAAAGTTATTTTTCTTGTTAGAAGGATAAAACATTAACTTATTCACGTGGCCAGATCTTGGCTTGGTACCCTATTCTCAGGGTCCCACTTAATGTTTCTAAATCATGACTATTGGGGCATCTTCGGCAGTGTTGCCGATCTTGTTCCTGATCGTGTTTTGCTATGGTTTGATGTGGTCGCAAAGAATAAGCAACAAGCAGAGGAAATAACTTGATCCCCATAGAAAGCCACACTAAAAGCCAAGGCTAAAGTTAAAAAATCAGGAACTTGCAGAAAAGCAATGATTTGGAGAAATTGGATTCGAAGTTCACTAAAAGAAAGGGGCAAAAAAGTTCTAAAGAACCGGAAAATGACGATGAAAATACTTATTCTTATATTGCAATGAACAATATGGAACTACTCAGGAAAAGTGGATTGTGCTGCAAGTGTAACTGTGGGCTCATGTGGACTGTACAGAAAATGACTTGGTTCAATTTATTTGTGATATGTGTAGGACATAAACAATTTGCTATTAAGCATATTTCATTACTACTGTTTGAGTTCACTAATTCATTTATATTGCTCTTAACTTGCATTAGGATGTTTTCAATTATTATCTGTTTGATTTTTTTGTAATTAATTTTTGTTTACATTTTCTTTATTTGTGTGTGTCTTTTAACTCTAATTTCGTTGTTATAACATTAAATAAATTTTTGGACTTGTATTTCTTTGATTTAACAGTGAATTCCAATTTATACATGGTCAATAACACAAATTTATATACCTGTATCTTTTTATAAAGTTATTATTCTTATGATTATTTTTATTTC
Organism: Centruroides sculpturatus; assembly: GCF_000671375.1. NCBI lineage: Eukaryota > Metazoa > Arthropoda > Arachnida > Scorpiones > Buthidae > Centruroides > Centruroides sculpturatus. The sequence continues at coordinate 180,467 of NW_019385647.1, read as the reverse complement.
CAAACTGATTTTAACCAGTTCTATAGTAAGGTAACATTCTAATAGACAATGAACAAAGTTTTTTTTTCTTCTTCTTCTTCGTTTACAGCAATATATGCTACACTAAATTTAAATTATTCTTAACGTGCCGAAGTTGCCCTGTCCTCCCCTATATTAACATTTACTTAAAATCATATTAAAATATGCACATGTGTTTTTAATGCTTTTCTAGTGATAATACGACTTCAATATTTGTGGTGGACAGACGTAAAGTCGAATAAAATGACTTAAATTTGATTTTTATATTTCCATATATTTTTTTTACAAACGACGTATAACAGAGAACGGCTTAACTTGAAACGACGTAACCCGAGATATACCTATATATATATATACACATACTGTACACAAAGTTATTAGGTTTTATATAAAATACCGTTCCAATATAGGATGCAATATAAACAACTTGAACTTTCCACATTTGCTGTTAATTAAATAAATAAAATAAAAAAAGAGGACGTAATGAGTTTTACATATCTAGGTACGACGTAATTCAAACCCTCGGTTTTGATTGGACACTTCAACACAAGGATGAGTCTAAAGTGCGATGTTACTTCTGTATTTGAATAACATTATATTAAAGATTTCTCCTATTATGTTTTATTGAATTGCAAGTAATTATCTCATGTAAGATAGTAAATTTTTAAGCTTTCTATCTTAGTGCAGCTGTTTCTAAAACTATGTCGGATCCCTCGCGATTAATTTTTCACAATTTTAGTTAATATTTTATTTAGTTTCAAATAAATGAAACGTCATTTAACACGAATAAGCGTCATATTTTTGATCCTAACTTACATTACACGTCTTTAAAATGTAATTTTTTGAGGATATTTCAGTTGAAGTTGAATTATTCTTAATGAAGTAAATTACACACTTAGCGGAGTGATTTGTCAACTGCACTTTAATAATCTCTGTTTTATAGCAGTTTTTATTTTATGTCTTTGTTTCGATACAAATTCATAAGTTTTTATAATTATTTTTTACTTATTTAATTTGACTAACTCTTTTCTTGAGATTAAGGAAAGACTGACGACTGTGGAAATTTAATTTTTAGTTTTACATTTTTTTAAAATTGCAGCCCAATAAAAGCTCCATGCTTTATAAAAGTTATGCTATGCTGTTGATTTACATTAAGGCTGTGTACACATTAGGCGTTTTTAAACGCGCGTTTTAAAGAACCAAGAGTTCTGCATAGGTATACATACTGAAACGCGCGCTTCTGGCCAAGCGCGCGTCAAATGCGCGTTGATAGATTTTTGTTAGAACGCGCGTTTCGCGGGCGTCAGCCGCGCGCTTTGAGATATATGTGCTGCCATGTTGTACATTCGATCGCGCGCTTTCGGGTAGAGTGGACTTACGTTGGCCGAAATGGAGAACGATCATTTCGATACTGATCTATTTATTGATGAAATCTAAGACACCAGCCATCGTCAAATGATTTTATAGGTATTCTAAAAGAATTAAAAAATTTGGGTTCATATTGTCTTAGTTTTTGATACAACGTCACAAACATTCCATGCGTCAGTCTATCTCGTAATATTGGGTGCACCCAAAATTCTCTTTGCCTCTGCCATCGTCTTTTATAGCGACGATGGAGGAGGTACACACAAGCAATTACTTTCACGTTCATTTCCAAACTGAGCCACTGCGAACGGTCGTCAAACGCCGTCAAACCCGAGCTAAATGCGTGGTGTGTATGCTGCTAACGCATGTTTAACGCAATGCAAAACGCCTAATGTGTACACAGCCTAAAACTAATGAAAATATTCGAGAAATTAAAACGAAATGGCGAACAAACTCCAATTATTCTAGACAGAATTTCTGTTTTCCGATACAGTACTGTCTTTCTAATGAAATAGATTACGATGGCCATTCTACTTTTTGTTTGCAGTCATCTCCACAGGGACGACGGAGAATCAGTTTTCTTAGAGTTAGGATGATCGAAGAGTCTCGTAAATTCGTAACGTAGATTAGAATAAGATTCGAATTACGTGGAGTAAAGATAGAATATTCTGGGAATGTTATTTTATGCATTTTTTCCAGGAATGCCAACATTTTAGTTATCAATTTATAATAGGTTTTGCATATAATAACTTTCTGTTTAATGCAAATATTGATATATACGGTGTCATTTGAGAAAAGTGGTGGTAATAGTCTATTGGCAATGTTGATAGCAAACTTAGTTGTTACGCAGTGATGATAATTTTATAGAGAGAGTAATTAGAAAATAGTAAATACTTTTGTTCATTAATAATTATTTGATAAGATACTGGTTATTTTGTATACTCACTTTGTCCTTATGCGAAATTCTTCGACTACGACGAGGAAATAAAAGGGATTTTGTCACGAATTTAGGATATTTAGTAATAAACAGAAAATTATTTTGTCAAAGATTCGTTCAACCGAAATTTTATATATAGGCCTATATGATGATGATTTGTTTCCCTTTTAAAAAATGTTTATTATTTGATAACTGTACTTGATGAAGTAAAAAGAAAGACGTTATTTATTCTCTCGGTAGTATCAGTAACGAAAATTTACAACGTTAATCATACAGTTGATAATGATTACAAATAAAATAATTGATTAGAAATCGAAAATAGTTTTTACTTTTTCTGATGATAGAAGTAAGTTTATATTTAAATGAATATAAAACGTATAGATTTTCATGTATTTTTGTTGTTGTTAGTAATTGTGAAAAACATTGGCAAAAAATTCTAATTTTGATTCAAAATATTGGATAAAAAAATGAAATAATTAAATAATTTTTAATTATATTATGTTAATTTTATTAGACAATTCAAAATGTTTGATCGATGAAAAAGATTATCTAATAAAATAAAGATAATTATTTAACATGAATATTAGTAGTATAATAAAGAAATTTACTGGAAGTTTTTCAAAATTACCAATTTTATGACATTTCAGGGTTTAAATTAGAATTCTCTATCAAATTTATTTTCATTTTGTCCTGTTCATTTACTTTATATAACATTTTGATAATTTCCATGACGATTGTAGAGAGCATTACCAAACAACGCATAAATTTAGAAAGCGTTAGTTACTTGTATTATAGAATTTTCTATATTTGCATATTTTGGGTGTAATAAATTATGCAATATTAAGTGAGATAATATCGAGAAATTGTTTTTTTTTTATTTTACTAATTATTCAAATTATAGACTTTTCAGTTTATATTTATTCAGGCGATGTGATTTACAGATTGTTACGAAACGAGGTTACGTGATTATATGAAATTTCTCTAAATTTGAATTTTTTTCGTGTTTTGTCGACTTTTTACGTGATTCAAGAATTCTATATATTTAAGACTACTTAAATAATTAACCAGAAATGATATGAATTTATTTGTTGCCAATGTTTTCTATGTTTAAAAGTGTAAATAAAGAAACAAAACCACGTTAGAATGATTTGCATAGGTAGATGTGCTATATCCACATGCTATTCGGTATGTCTATTGTTATACAAAGATGTGTGAATTTTTTGATCCTTATGAGATAGGAAAATTTGAAGGCGATTATTTTCTTTATGAATTACTTATTTCAATGCCAGAGGTATAGGTATGAAAACGTTTTGTTGTTGGACTGTGTAGTTGTCTAATGAAACAAGTGACATTAGTTCTAACTCTAAGAGTTTATTTCTTAAAAAGTATTGTAACCAGAAAGTTAAAAATTGCCGTCACTTCAAAACATAATTGCCCTGTACGTGTATGAATTTTTTACAATATATACGCCGCAATCACATGCCCGCTGTGAATGCTTCTTATAGGTATTTTTGAGTAGTTTAGTCCACTGGAAAATTGCAGATGCTAAAGGGGAACAAATGGCAAATATTTGTGAGATCCGACCGCAGAATAAGCCCAAATTGTTCATTTTCCCTCCTAAATTTTCGACGTATTTGAAATAAATTTGTCGCCTCCTCTTTAAAATAACATTGTCTGAAAAAAGAATCAAATATCGATCGCAACTTTCATCGTTAATATAAACATTCAACCCTCGAACAATGACATTCCTCTGCTGCATGACAAAAAGTTTATAGTTAAAGTCCGAATTCGTCATTTTGTTTTGGTCCCGGGAACAACTTTAACCTCCACACCTGGGCCCTTAGTCTCGAGTTTTTCGTGTTGTACTCGAACTGACGTCATCGAACTCACTCGTCTTACTATGACTCACATAATCGGTAGTCTCGAGTTAGACTCTTCGAGCGAACTCGAAAGGCGAGCGGAAATACATCATACTCACTTGGTTGCGTGTGTCATTAAGCATGATTGGATTATTTACAATGCATCTGGGTTTGCGACTATAATAAATCGACCAATCAACTTAACTGTAACAAGTTGTAAACAAATCAACGTGAATTAGTTTACACGTGCTACAGTTAATTGTCTTATAGCAATATAGTACGCAGAAACAAAATGAAAACGTCCAATGTTTTATTTTAAAAAATAAGCGAAGAATAAAAAGAAATATTAGTAACATACGTAAAAAATAAGAAAATGAATAGTGGAAAATTCGACAATAAATTTACAAGAAAAAGACAGTTCGCTTTGTGGAAAGAATTAGTTGAAAAATTAATCGCGTGTGTTGGAGCTAAAAATTCCGTTATGTAATGGAAAAAGTATTTTAATTTAATCCTTTCTTCATACAGTTTTCTTCCTCGATCTATTTCTTAAATTGTTTTGTCTATTAAGATTATTTATTAATCAGAACTTAACACTTCTGATTAATAAATAATCTTAATATAGTGTCTATGCTTTTAATAATTTATACATATAATTTACTATCATTTTAATACTCTTTTTCGATGAATTAGATACTTCTTTTTATTTTTGGAAAAATTTGCTGTATACATTTATCAATTATGAATTAAAGTTTTTTTTATTAGTATTGACTTGACACGAAAAGAAATGTCATCTACTCGTGGTCGAAAAATTCGTTGCCTTCTCAAACAACGTCTTTCGGCTCTTTCTAACTCTTCGATAGCGATAAGAATTGCGTATCCGTCAGCCATTTTTACTTTCGTGTAGCGATCTCACATGCTCGACTCAACGTGAGTAGCAACTCGCATGGTGAGATGGGAAAGCACGTGAGTTAGAACTCGAGACTACCAATTTGACGTCAGTGTGTGAGATGGTACCACGTGACACCTTCAACACGTTGGGAGTTGTAACACGAAAAACTCGAGACTAAGGGCCCTGCAGGCCCAACTCTACCTCACACAATAGGGGATCACCTGACTAATTTCCCCTACCCGAAGCTATAAAAGCGACTTCTTTCCCCCTCCTCGGGGGAGTGTCACATCTACGGTCTGTAAGGATTAAGTCTCCGGGAATTTTTACTTTTTGCGTCGAACTCTGTGCCTACGTCGAAATCTACTAGAGGTATGAAACAATTAATGTAAACTCTCTCTCCGCGAGTTAGGAGCTAGCGAATTTTTGTAATCTATATTTTTTTCGTTAATCTAATAAATCGTTGTTTCCATTGTTAAATGGTGTCCTTTTACTCGTATATCGCCTACGTCTCGTCGACGACCCCTCACACCTCCTCCACTCGACCCGACAAAAAGAAACCTGACCATTCGGGACCGCATTCGAAATTTAGCCATTTTGAAAAGTGAGCAGGTTTAACGACCTGTAGCCGAAAAGGGAGAGTCGACGGTTCCCGACCTCCCCGGCGGGTTCACATTTAACTACGGAGAGTTGGATTTTTCCAATGCTGAAAGATAAAGTCGTTAGGTACAAAGTCAGGTGAGTATGGTATACGAGGAACAGTTTCAAAGTTGTTACGAGTTGCCACGAGGTTTCTACAAAACAGAATAGTGCTATCATTTGGGTCGAGGGATTACATAAGCCAGAGTGCTAACTTAGATGTGTCTTTGGGATTCTAATGTCATACGCTTAATAATAATTAAAAGTGAGGATAAGATTAAGCTTGAAGAATGAGTGCCGCGCAGAGAACGATTAATCATATCCCAAGAAATCTACATGGTACATCCCAAGAAATCTACATGGTGCGCATCAAATGATTTGATGCGCGCCATGGACAAATTGATTAAACATGCCTATAATTTTCTTTTTAAAATGATTTTTCTATTATAAATTAAAACCTATTTAATGTTTTGAAAATAAAATTGAAAATAAAACATTTGTTCCTTCAGCACTGTGCTGAAGGAACAAAGTAAATAAGAAGACACTGTTTCGAATTTAATAAAATATTTCTCCAAATTCAAAATTATCAATACTCTATTTTAAAAACATGCGACACAATATGATATTTATCTGTTTTTTCTATTGTTGTTTGGAACATCGGTTTTTGGGAGTCTGGCTTAATTAAAGAACACAAGTATAATGCCAAGAAAGGATCCAACACTACAGTACTTTCCCAGATGGCACAGAGCCTTCAACTGCGCCATCGCTAATGTTGGGAAGCGGATATTTATATCCGCTTCCCATATCCGCTACCCAACATTAGCGATGAGCGCTGAGAAAATTGAAGTTTATAGAAGCAAACTAAAGGATGCATGCATCCTGTAGTTTGCTTCTATAAACTTCAATTGCAAGGGACGCTGAATGCTTACCATCTGCATGGAAATACATAGTTAAAAAGTTTTTTCTAAGAACTCCTAAATTATGAAATTGTAAACTAAGACATAATTTAGCTGTTAGAAAACTTTTTGACTGTGTTTCCATGTCTTAATTTATAATTTCATGTTTTATAAATATACCTTAATAGTTTTCTGTTAGTTTAAGGTATTATAATAATAAAAATTCAGTAATATCTGATTTTTCTTTTATATTTATACATACATAATTTTCTGTTATTTTCTTATTTTCCGTTAGTTTTTGTATTTAAATTTATGTATTCTATTTTGGAACACCAATGTTCTAATCTTCTCATTTAACCTGAGGATGGCCTATTGAATGGGCTGATAACATTAGTTTAGTTTTAAAAAAGTATCTCGGCAACTTAAGGTGTATTTTGATGGTCTACTAATTTGCTGAGTGCGTTTTGTTAACTATGAAACCTTTGAATTCAGCTGTTTATTTTTTTTTATAATCAACTCCCTAAAATTACGAAAATGGGTATAATGTTTATCTGATAAATTGTCAATAATTGTTAGATCATCGAGATGCGATGTTGTTTTGGGCTTGTTTCTTTTTCATTATCTGCACGTACTGTACATCCTCATTTTCCAAGATGATGATAACCGCTCCTGTTATTTCACTTTTAGTTATGATGTGATACTCTGAGTCACCATCATCATCCAACCATTGTAAAACATCGTCTTCAGCTGCTTCTTCGCCAATGTTTTGTATTGTATTGCTCTTTAGTAATTAGTAATTCTAGCCCTTCTAAATCCAAGTCTGTACGTTCGTCGCAGGCAAATTCTTCCAATTATTTTCCAATGTTTGCACTTTCACTTCTTTTCATGCTTTCCCTAAAAACATTTTATGGTATATTCATTTTAATTTGAAAAAATTCGTTAATTTAATTACCTATAAAAAGCATTTTAGATTAACAAAGTGTTAATTTTTCACATATGATGTACGGACCGGAAATTTTGTCCATCAAACAGTAAAAGTTCTAAAATCGATAGAGGTTTTTTGTACTACTATTCGCGAAAGAAATTTTCATAATTACAAATTGCAAATTTCATTTTAAATAACTTAATTTTTACAAATAATAAATTACTGCATTTTGAATATAGATTTATTTATTTGACCGAGTTTTAAAATAGAATGCCACATAATTGATATTTCTTCGAATAAATATGGGTAAACGTGTTTTTATTGTTAGTTATAATCCCATAAAATAAATTTCGAATAAATTTGTTAAACGATTTTTAAAAATGCTTAATTTTACATTTTGTTGTTCTATCCCCTCGACATACTCACGAACGTGGTAAGTGTTCCGGATTTTCTTTACGTATATAACACCTAAATAAGGACCAGTTTTTCAGTACTCTTTAATCGAAAGAAAATAACTCCAAATTGTTTTCAGCGTTACTTGTGTAAAGCTTGCTTCTCACTACTGCCAGTACGCGATAGACGCGTTGTTAGTTCGTGTGTATATATGCGTACACGCGCGAGTACTAGTGTTTATTCCGTGCATATCAATGTGTACACTGAAATAAAGTATAACTAATCAGTACATCATAAAACGTCTTACGCGCGAAACTACTGGTGAAACTTTCACGTAAATCGATATACGTCGACTTACCATTCTGACGACAATGATTACGTACTAAATACATCGTCATAGTACTGTGAGTCATCAAGTGTTAAGCAGACGATAAATGTTACGTAGCGATCATAAGCGAGATTTATTATAAAGATGAGTGCCACGCTGATTGAGAAGGCATTGTGTGTACTAGAGTATGCTCGTACGAAGTCGTTGATAACCGTACAACGCAAGTTCTGGAAAAATTATGGAAAGGAACCACCAGAGAAGATGTGCATCTATCGTTGGCACCAGAAATTCATCCAGGAAGGATGTTTGTGTCAAGACAAAAGTCCAAACAGACTCGGATCTTTGGACACAGTTGACAAGGTAAGAGAAACCTTTGAAAGGGAGCCTGCGAAAATTTTCGAATAGGACCATGCTGTATTCACTGTTATTTACTTCCACTTGTGAACAAATTTATGCAATTGAAATTTCTCTTATTGATTACAGGACTACGAACAGCTACTGGAATATTTGGTCGCATAATAAATTAGTTCTTTGAGATAGTCTTAAAAAAACTCTTTCTGCCCTTTGGGCACTAAGAGGGCCTCTTTTTAGCAAGCCCATTATGGGTTCGGCCCGGCCCACAATGGGGCGGCCGGGTAGGGAGGGATGGGGACCAATGTTCCCTCTAAGCTGCGCGGCCGCGCACTGCTCAAATTGCTGCCGCGCACGAGAATTTATGTGCCGCGCAGGCGATCATGCACATCGATTTGAATTGTTGTTTACTTATTTCTCACTCTGTCTGCAACACGATTATTGCTACGTATATTTCAATAAAATACATTAAATCATTGACAAGAGATAATATTTTGTATAAAAGTATGTTTTAAAATTAATTTTAATCTCTACTTTATAATTAATTGTTTAAATTTTTATAGAAAAAGATAAGATTATATATATATATATATATACTAGCTGCAAGGACCCACTTCACTGGGTTTTTATTTGTATGTAATATAGTTTTTTTATATATATAAAAGACTGTTTTTCTAAGTAATCTAGAATCTAGCTGCAAGGACCCGCTTCGCTGGGTTTTTAAAAAGTAACGATAGTGAAGATTAAGATAATTACATTATAGCC
>NW_019385647.1:164824-170435 GCF_000671375.1 Centruroides sculpturatus | reverse complement strand
GGTAGAGCAATGGTAACTATAAAAATAGTTATTGCTTTACTATACTATATTCGTGATAGTAAAAAGAGTTATACACTGTCAGTAAAACAAATACTTTGCGTGTTTTAATCTGTGATTAGCACAGACATAAGTTATATAACAATAGATCTGTTACAACAACTGCAACTGCAAATTGTAGAAAGAAAACACAAGCTATAAAAAAAAGCATCATACATCATTCGACAAGCTTTAAATTATGATTTATCATAAACTTAACGCTTTCACAATGCGACACTGCTGACAATTAATGCTAAGTCGGCCTTGAAAACAATACACGTTTCTTGGACACCTCAAATTTACAGGATGAATTAACGTTACTTATTACCATCATAAAATTCAGATGTGTCAGCATAAGTATTACAAATTTAGAGTATAATCTATCTATATATATATATATATATCTATATATATGATCAGAAAAATCTTTTGCTTGGAATCTGCTCAGCAAAAATTTTTTTTGCTCAGAGAAGTATATGTTCCGCTCATCGACAAAAAAAATTAGAGGGAACATTGATGGGGACTGACATCCGGACGGACCACCACCCGAAAAATTCCTGGGGTTTTTTGATCGTCCGGATTCGATCCCAGGTCCTCCAGACCCCAGAGCGGTAGACTGCCACCTTGACCCTTGGCTATCCAGCCGTCTATTTGAGTTTTTTTTTGTGTTGGAGAGAGTGACTAATATTTTAGTTTAAATACAGAAGAAATGTGTACCCAGATTCTGTTTTTGCTGCAGAAGGACGATTCAGTCAAAATATCCCTAAGGTTCGTTTGATTGTTGATATAGTGCCCATTTTAATGTAAATTTGATGTGATTCTTGAATATTTTTCATTGCTACTGTAATTTTATTGGTTTATTATAGGGTTACGTGTTTCCGAGTTGCAACGTCAACGAACAATGTGTGTGACCACGAGAAGACATGCACGACTCGCACTTGATGCAGTTGCCTGTGCAGCTAGAAATTGCATAGTGTGACCAGGGCTTTAGAGCCAGACCTGGACGCGGTTGCAACCATGGTTAGAGTAAAAAAAATCCAATATAATTGACTGTCCAGTGAAAAAAAAATTTAGTGAAAATATTGATATTATGAGTAAACGAAGTAGGTAATAGGTACAGGGGATTAACGTATTTTTATGTTTGTTTTTTTTTTATTAGCGGTAAAAACTACACAAACTAATTTTCCGAAAAATGGACAAAATAACTCGGATTTGATTATTAATAAGTAACACAAAGACTTATGATCTAAACTGCCTAAATGCCATCACAAAAACGCCAGAAACCTTTTTCATCAATCGAACCGTCTTGTCATTTTTACTGTCGCTGGGGCTTTTGTACGCCTTGGTGTGACATCACAATTAACTATGCCATTCTAACTCATTTACATACATATAAACTAACTATTATTTCTTCTTTTTTTCTTTGCAATCTTTCGATTATAATTGTCTTTCCAAAAAAATGTTCTCTGATTTTTAGGAATCAGTAACAAAAGGGTTAAGAAAATATTCTTTAACTCCACTTGGAGATTGCTTAATCCGAGATGTCATTGATAGAATGACACTCATTACACCGATGTTACTGTCATGTTTACCATAAGGTTATAACATTATTTTAGAATTTTGTCTGGAGAGGCGTGTTTTGTCCAAAATAAAACGTTTCCAAAATAAATAAATGATAACTTAAATAAATTAAACCCCGAAAGAAAACGTTCTGACTCATCTTCATTCCAAATTGTGAGTACACAATGCTAGGATATCATTACTTATCATGATCATAGTTTAACTTTGCATTAGGGTTTCTCATTTCCCAGTCTTTTGCTTGTCCCGGGATTCCGGGATAAAAGAACTGTTTTCCGAAATCCCGAGATAGAATTAATTATTTTTAAGATACACAAAATATCATGAAATGAAATGATATTAAATTACTTTAAAAAATGAAAAATAATTATATGTTCTGCAACCTCCAAAATCATATTAATAATGCTGTGTAAGGTATATGGGTCATTCTAAGTTAAGAGGTACTTTCAACGTCCATGAGAAAAAAATCACATTTTTTTCAAAAATTTGTTTGAAATAATGTTATCATCTCTCAAAACTCACCATCTTCTTTATGGTCACTTAAATTCATTACTTAAATATACTTAATTTAGTCACAATAGTACTTTAAACATGAAAAACATATCTCCCCTGGCCTGTCCCCTAACCGATTCTGTTCGTGTATCAGTAATTTTAAATACATAGAAATGTAATAAAATATGAAAATCATTCATTTTAATAAAATAGGATAAGTAAATTATTGTAATCTAACAAGTAAAATTACGTAATATTTCTTTTTCATAAAAAAATATTTACATCTAATTTGTCCCGCATTTTTCGCGTCTCGTCCCCTGGCATTTTGTATTTGTCAAAAAACGATGTTTGTTTACTTTGTCGCGGGAAATTGTGACCTTGAACACATTTCATTGGACGTGAAGTTAGCAGCAAGCATCAAGCGAGCTAACCACGCAGCCATTTTGTCAGTGATTTCGGTAACGTTACTCTGTGGGTNAGATGAAACTTCTAATTTAGAAGATAATTTTCGTTTTTTAAATAAAACGTAATACAAAATATTATTGTAAATTTTTATAATAAGATTTTAAAAAAGAAAGATGGTCAATACTCCGATCAGTCAGATTCTTATTTTAGTAATGGAAAGTCGTGCTACCGAGAATGCCCTTTCCGATTTAATTGATGTTAGTGGAATCGTCTTTAATGCTGATATTATGTTTTTTTTCACTTGTAGCCCGAAAGATTTAGAGTTTGTTTTTGAGATTGTAGTACTTTTTTGCTCTCTAGTATTCTTGATTTGTCTACCTCGTCTGCTTTAATAGCGGCATCAAACTTGTAGCCCAATAATTTGGCAATTCATTTGGCTTTAATAATCAGGTTTATGAAGAAAAACTTTACTCGTTTGTATCCTTTTCCAATTTCACAATCTGGCGTTACGCAGTTATTGAAGTTACTGGACATGGTTAAAAAGTAAGACAGTATAAGCACAATTATTCCAGATATTACAACTTTTGATGAGTAAAGAGTTTTCAGAGTCCTGATACGAATAAGCTACGTATTGATTATTGACCATTTGTGACCTGCCATAACGATGAAAAATTTAAAGAACTAATAAGTAGGTTTAGAATAATTTGTATTTATTAATTTTAACAGTTTCTATCAATATTTGCAAAACTTCCTCAACCTTAACACAAAATAAGAAAAAAGTGAACTTTGTGTTCTTTATTGTTCAGTTTACATGGACGGATTCTTTTTTGACTTTGTCTTTTTTTTTTTCTTCAAACGAGATCTCGTTTGAGAAACCCTACTTTTCATATCTGTTGAATGCTTTTTGGTATATTTAATAGCTGATATAATTTCCATGGCTGCTGCTGTATAATAATGGTATGATACATCTATTTAGATTAACTAAAAGTATGAATACAGTCGACCCTCCTATAACGCGGGTTCATACAATGCGGATTCGTATATCGCGGCGAAAAAATTGCGACCGTATTCGTATAAAGACGCTAAAAGAGACTCGTAAAATGCGTTAAAACGTCATCGCCGACTCGTGTCGCGACAGGATTGGTCGAATCTGGACCAATAGTGGACGAGCAGTCTGAACTGATTTAATCTTACCCGCCTAAACTCTGTAGCGTGTAAAGTACTATATTATTTTTTAGACTTTTCCAACAATTATCGACACGACTGTGTGCCGGAAATAGCCGTTACCTAACGGGTACTTTGAGGATTCGCGTTAATGTGCCAGGCCTGGACTTGAAGCGTGCACCGAATTAAATAACGACAAAGTTAATCAAAAACAATCCAATATTTAATAAAATTTCTAGTAATAACTATATACAAAATTTAGTAAAAATCAAATAATTTATTCAATGTAAATCAATAAGAATCAACCCGACAAAACTCAAATCAATCTATTTTCTAACTTAACTCTATTCCCCTTTGGAATTCGACAGAATTTCAAAGAATTAACTTATGTACAATAATTCTTACGAATTAAAGGTCCTAATCGTCATCTCAATATACTAGGAACCTTTTTCCTCAACGCTCAAGACTTTCTCTGATCCACAAGTCGAATAATTTCAAAATCGCCTTGGAACTACTTTATTCTATCGGACACCGCTCTCTCGTTTGCTGCTACGAAGCTCACCTCAGTCATCTTCACTTGAGGTTCGGTCTTTATACTGTGAGGTGACGTCACAATTCTGAGTGAGATCACTCCCCTCATTTACATACTTATTGCTAACAATAAAATTTTTCCTGTTTGCCTGGCAGTCTATTATCCGACAATACTCGCTAACCTTTTACATCATTCTTTTTGACAATTTTCGGGATGATTTCATCTATAAGGTTTAGCAAGTTCCTAAGTTGTGCTTGTGGGGTCTCCCCCCTCTTTCTCGGTGCGGACTTACTTTTTTCCGCTCGGGAGCGCAAGTGTGCGCGATTTTTAACTACGGCGCTTTTCTCTGGTCGGTGAGTTGGTTTCTCTTCTATTTTTAAGTTTCTAAGGTGAGTGGTGAGGAAACCTTCGTCCCAACAAAACATAAGCCCCAAACAAAAATAGAATAAAAGCAAAAATAAAAGTAACTAAAAATAACGCTCGGACTTGGTTCCTTACAAGTTGAGTTTACTATCGTCTCTACAGTATATAAATTAGGTACTGTAAGTCTAATACAGTACTGTAATTTTATACATTTCTTGTGAAAAAAAACATTCTTATTCAACGGCCATAAAAATTATTTACTGTATATTAATGATGTCTCCAAAGTTCAACGAATTTTTCGCAGAAAAATAACTTATCAGAAATCGCGCCCGCCGTTTGGTGCGCTGCTCCGCGACGAAAACAAGCTTAAGCAATGGCGTCGTCGAACGGTGCACACTCAGTAAGTAATCCTATAATTTTTTGTTTATAGCGTAGTTTATACGGATTATTTCCAAAAAACTTATACGTATTTTGGAAATGTTGAGTCAAAATAGTCTAGAATCGATTAATTTTATGGAAGAAAACCTTTCATACAGCCGTAGTCCGTAAATTGCACACATGCCGGGCTGTGATTGGTTCATATATTTAAGGATTTCTACAACGTGAAATTCTTATAAAGTGGAACGTATCTACCGCGTTATAGGGGGTCAACTGTATATGATTTTGCTCAATTTTAACTGAGCAAAATCATATATTCATACTTTTAGTTAATCTAACTAGCCTAATTGAACAAGTTTTGTAGAGTGAGTAATACAGTAGAGCGTCGTTTATCCGAAAGCTGGTTATCCGAAACGTCTATTATCCGAAAGCATTCTAGTCGGCAAATTTAAATTTTCGCTAGTGCTGTGGCGCTGCAATCTTCGGCTATTTCTCGGGCTACTCAAATATTTTACGTTTTTGATACTAAATTAACATCTGAAGTATAATTTTTTATTGTTTTTATATTTTTCAATAAATTTATTTTGTTTGTACAAAATAAAAAAATAATTTTTAACGATACAATAGTCTTTGTTAGGCTTAACATCGACGAAAATTCAACGC